>NC_056737.1:706400436-706417936 GCF_019279795.1 Protopterus annectens | reverse complement strand
TTGAGCTTCAATTCTGACAGGCTGGCAGGCTATTCATGGAGCTGACATCATTGCGCACGTGATGATGTCAGGTCAAAATGCCGAAATTTTAAAAACAGAGCTGGGAAAATCGGAAATTAAGGGGTGCCACTCGGGAATCGTGGCACCCCGTTATTTGGACCTCAAAACTGGTAAAAACCGAGAAATTCGGTATGGTTAAGAGGTATGTTCAAGACCAATCAAAGCACTTCATTAGTGCAGGGATTCAATGCCTGTAACTCTTGCAGGCTCACTGCATTAGGCAAATTCACTAGAGGCAGAGTTGTCACTATATTCTAAAAAAATCTCACCTCCATACTGGTTAGACAAGATAATGACCTGGAAATCCTCCACATCCAACTTACTAAAAACAAAAGCCCCTTATGACATCATAGCTAACTGTAGGACCTCTCTATATCCCTCTTGGCCCATTCCTTCGACCTACCAATGAAGTCCCTATGCTGTTTTCCTTTCAGCTTTTCCCAGTTAGGGGTCACCATAGCGGAACTCCAGTCCGTTAATGATTGGCAGTCGATTTTTATGGTGCCAGCCCGATGCCCAATCTTCAACGAAGGCATGCCCATTCACGCATGTCTTTCAAACACCACTCGACTGCGGTGAGGACATGCAGACTCCACACAGAAGGTGCTCCAGCCGAGAATCGAATGGGAGAACCTCTTAATGAAATCCCTGTTTAAGCCAAATAGCATTCTCCTAGGAGATTTCGGTTGTCCCTAAATAAACAGGAAGATTTGTATGTTTTCAAACATGCATACCCAGCGATTTCTGGACTTCATCAAGACACTGTCTGGACCAGTTAGTCTGCACCCCAACCAGGGATGATAAAATCCTGCTCTTGGCCCTTACCAATATGGGACAGCTCTGCTCCCCAGCATTATAACCTCTTTCCTGGTCAAATTGAACCACAAGTTCATCACATTCACCATAAGACTGAAGCCAGAGACTAATTATCTAGAAACTAAAAACACTTTTGTTAAACTAAAGAAGGAACTTCTGATAATATCAAATTACCTAAAGCCAGATATGAGATAAAAATAGCCATCTAGGCAAGCTATGACCATAAATCCATCTTTAAATATGTTAGAAATCTCAGAAACAATGCCTCAGCATTGTATAGAACTAATAATAAATTATATCATAAACTCAGACCCAGAGGACATAGAGAATCCACTCACTGACAAATTCAGAGGACATAGAGAATCCACTCACTGACAAATTCCACTGTAACCTCACCCCCCGTCTTCCCTTCAATTTTTTTGGATCAAGTACCTGCATCTGCACCCCCCCCCCTCAAATCTCCAAAGAACAAGTTCTCACAGCACTATCTAAGGCCAAGAAAACTATGGGCGAGATTCAGTAAAGCCTACACCAAGTGTACACGGTATGTATTCAGTAAAATTCTTATCACATTTTTTATGCTTTTTAGTCACTTAGAAAGATTACACTACATGTACATATAGTCTAAACTTTGTGGTAACCTTTGTGAATCCCTGTCAATATTTAAAGCTGCAAAAGTATCAGTAGGAAAACTGTAAATATGAAGAAGGAGGTGCGAGTTATGTCTGTGTTGTCTCTTCACTCAGAACAGTGTACACTTAGTGTAGGCTTTATTGAATCTGGCCCATCTTATGGGATCAGATGACCTACCAGGCTGCATACTGTTTATCCTGAAACATGACATGTCAGATCACCTACAGAGCCTGTTTAGCATTAGCCTTAAAACAGGCTTTGTGCCAGATAAATAGAGGACAGAAACCGTCATTCTCCTGCACATAGGTGGGACTTCAATGGACCCACTTAATTATAGACCCATAAGCCTGGACATTTTCATCTGTCAGGCTATGGAAAGGATCGTTATGGAAGTAATAAATAGTGATAAAGGTAACCTACAGACTCTCAACCCAACCCAGTTTGGATTCGTCAAGAGCAGGCCCTGCCTCCTTACCTGGCAATTTCTTTGAAAAAATCTTTGAGGCAATGGATGAGGGCATATCAGTGTATTCTACATCACTGGACCTTGCAAAGGAGTTCAACACCATCCCATACTTGGGCATTATAAATAAACACTCCCAGCAAAAGATAACACCTATGTAACTTGTTTGATAGCAAACTGCCACACAAGTAGAACTAAGTAAGGATGGGTGGGTCTAATGACTCCAAATGACCAGTCAGTAGCAAGTGTCCCAGGTTTCATCCCATGGGCCACTCCTGTTTGGCATTTACTTCTTGGAGGACAAAACTAATGTTATGGATTTGGATGACTGCAAACTTGGTTACATCATAAACTCTCCAAAGGGCACCAAGATCCTACAAGAAACTTTCTCCCAAATAAATAGTTTCTGTCAAAAATATGGACAAACCTTAATGCCAAGAAAAGTATATTCTTGTCCTTTGGCAAGCATAACTCCCCTTGTAGCTATAACAATGACAGTACCCCCACTGAAAATTGATCCCATGTTTTTGAGGTATGATACAGAATTGGAATTGCTTAGACATGGTAAGGCCTTGCTAGGACTAATTATGGTGGCTCCCAAAAAAGCAATTACTAGAAAATGGAAGTCAGTCTAAACCAACTGTACTAGAAGTAGTGATTATAGTAACAGAAGTAAAACAACTGGTAATGGGATCCTTAGAAAAGGATAAGGAGCAAATTACATAGGAAAAAATGGGAATTGTGGGAACAATACATGCAGAAGAGGAACGAGGTAGAAAAGAAGGCAGGATTTGAATGAGCTACGCAATGTTTGACCTACAGTTCATAGGTTCATAGATTAGTACTACGCTAACTGCCCTTGCGAGACATTTTAAGCCTAGCCAATTATCCCTTGTGAGACTCAAACCCTGCATCTTGTGTTTGTAAAGCAAACACCTTAACCATTAGGCCACCCTCCCATCCAATGACTGGATAGATTATAAGTGATGTATAATGTTTACAACTAAAATTATGGCAATATATGTTTTCATTTGTAGTATGATTGCCTATGTCATAAGTAATAATTTAGTAAAGATGTTTCTTGTTTAATAAAACAAAACAAAAAGACAGAAAGAGAGAGCTCTGGGAAGCTATATCCACAAAGAACTGCCCTTCGATCACTATGTATCCACTATTATAAGGCAGTCCCTAAAGCCAGGGATGTAATTTTTCTATTGTACTCATTAGGCCAGTCACTGAGTACAATCCCCTTTTGTTATATACCTGTCCGAGCACTTGTCACAACTGGAATAACAGCAGTGCTTTGTGACTAAAAAAAATCAAGGGCCTAAATCATAGAAATTATACCGACCATCTCAAAGCCTAGTCTGTCTTCTCTATATCTTTCATGATATTGAAAGACAACCTCTGAGCCATGTATAGAGCCTTAGCAGACCTTATTCTGTTTCACATTTGCAAGTCAAGTGATGTCATAAACACCAGCACAAGAGACCAAAACCTTTTTTTTTGCAAAAATTAATAGAAGATGCTGGCGAGGTAGGTTGGTATCATAGAGAATACCATTTTTATGGAACTGTCTTTCATTCCACATAAAATAGAGCACTTATCTTATTTTATTCAAATATAATGCCAATGAGTGGATGGGTAAATGCAAATGCACCTTCAATTTAGACCAATGGACTTCATGGATGGGGAAAACATGTAATTACTGCAACATGTCCTTGTTTATCCTGTGTTTGGATATCTGTATTTCAAAATATAAGGGCTGATAATTACCATGGGAATGAAAGGTTAGGTGTCTTAAAATCCTCACAGATCAATAACCTAGTAAGTACCTATGAATCTATAAAGTCCACCAGATAGTAGTACAAATGGTCAATTAAATATGAAGACTGATTTATATATTTTTCTTCTTGCTGTACAAGAAAAGATATGGGACTCTAATTAATTTCCCATTTAAATTTGCAAATTCTCTGTTGTACTTTGTTGAAGGACTAGCATTTATTTTTGATGTTCTTCATGTTTCACTGTTGCAGTCATTACATTTGGGTAATCTGCTGGCAGGTTGCCCTCAATCGGCCTGATTAACAAAGTCTTGGGTCCTGCGTCGGTTGCTGTCCTTTCTTCCATGACGTCAGGTCGTTAGGGGTATAAAACATGCAGCCAATGCCATAACACCAGTCTTTCTTGCCGCGCGGTGCCCGAAGCAGAAGCAGTTCACAAGTGCCGACTCCTGAAATTTTCATTTTCGAGTTTCAGAACTGAAGTCTTCAACTAAAAGCTAAGTACCCCATTGGGGAAACTTTTTCTTGCTCCTTACCGATGTCAGTAAAAGTTAATAATTGCATTACTTGTGGGAAGCAAGTACCTCATAAGGATTTTCATTTGTACTATATTCCTTGCCTAGGCCCTGACCACAATGTACTTTGCTGTTGGTTTTGTGCTAAGTTTAATCAATGCATTATTAAATGTCAGTATATTTTTGCTTCTAAATATTTTGGCTCACAATTTAATTATCCAGAAATGTCGTTGGTTAGCAGTCTGACTACCGGAATTCCTAAAAAACACAAAGAAAAAGATAGAGACAGACTGTCGAGGTCCAAAACTGACAATGACGCTTCTCCTAAGCCAGTCGCCAGTTCGCCGGCACTCAGTGAGGTGCTTTCGCAGCCCCTGATACCCGCTACTTCTGATTCACAGGACTCTACTGAGACCCATTCGGAGCCCGGTATGCCATGAGATGCTTCAATTATGGAACCCCTGGATGTCTCTACCTTAGATGGGTCCGGAGCCGCTGTGCAGGCATCGGCTTCTGAGGGTGTTTTCAGGCCTACAGATTTGTATGTTAGACCAACGCCATCTTCAAAACTAAGGCCAAAATCTAAATCTATTTCTAAAAAACGATGCCTGGGCCACATGTGCAGGCAAAAAAAAAAAAAACAAAAAATCAATGAAGATTTAATTTTAATGATCATTACTCTGATCCCCCCCTCCCTAAGAAGCCTAGGCAAGATATTGATTAAGAATCTCTGAAACAAGATCTGATCAAGATTCTCTTTCTTCTTGAAGGATTTGTTTATACTATACCTACTTATGAGGACTCTCTGAGAAGATTCCATTCTTTTCCATTCTCCCCCCCTGAATTTTTTTTGGGAAACTTTACATACTTTAAGGGAACATTTCCACTGGGAAAGTCAGGAATTCTCTAAATCTAAAAAGATACTTGGGGATTTTCTCCTTCTTTCTCAGCATAGGCCTTTGGCTATGCCACCTGTTCTTGACATTGTTGATGATGTTTTTTCAGAATCTAGTATGGCTCCTGATTCTCTGCCTAAGGCTCCTTGTAAGCCAGACAGATACTACAGGGTTCCTGACTAGCACAAATTCCTTTTCAAAAATCCTATTGCAGATCCTGAAACCATTTCTCAGGGTCCCAAGGGCATTAAGGCCTCTGCTGCTAAAAATCCTACCCCTTATGATAGAGATTCCAGGGTCCTGGATAGATGAGGTAAGAAGGCTTACACTTCTGCAACCCTGGCAATCAGGGCTTTAAACTGTCAATTTCATAAGCTTAAATATCAACAACATATTATTATCATATTATCAGTAAATGATGTTAATTTCTGACTGTGTGGAAAATAAAGATTTACAGGATTTATTGCATTCAGCTGAACAAGTTGGAAAACATACTTTGCGATGTGGTTTTGATTCCTTGGAGGCCTCCTGCAGGGCTGCTGTAACTGGGTCTGTGTTAAGAAGGCATGCTTGGCTCAAATAGCAAACTCTGCCTGATCATGTTAAAGCAAAATTGTTGGATGTTCCTTTACAACAAGACCATCTTTTTGGTAATAAGGCTGAAGAAGTTTTAAAAAAGATGGAAGATAAAGATAAATCTAGGCAAACTGTGAAAGATTTCGTACAAGTGCAACCTCCAAGATTTAGTAGGCACTGGCCTACTAAGAACTGGTCCTTTCCAGTCCCTTCGAGAGCCACTCAAGTCAAACAAAGACATTCCAAAGGCTCCAGGTTTCAGTCACAAGAGACCTTTAGAACAAAACAATGGGGTGCCTCCACCTCCAAATCTGGAACAAGCAAGGCATCTCCCTATGGTAAACAATCTCAATTACTTCCCTCTACACTCACCAAACACTTTTAGCCGCCCCTTCGGGGGGAAAGCTGGCACTTCATGCAAGAAACAGGCAACTTATAACTCAGTACAAATGGGTTTTAAATATAGTATCCCATAGATACAGATTTCATTTCCACACGTTGCCAATCCCAAATGGATGGCCAGACCTGCCCCCAAATCAGTGGTCAGAGGCCCAGAAACAAGTTCTGTCCCTCATGAACGTGGGGGCTATTCAACCAGTACCAGAGGAGGAAAAGGGACAAGGTTTCTATTCAAGACTTTTCCTGGTACCCAGAAAAGACAAATCATGGGGTCCAATTCTGGACTTATCTACGCCAAACACTTTTCTGGACATTCCAAATTTCAAGATGCTGACTCTTCAACAGTTACTTTCTATGCTAGGCAAAGATGCCTGGTTGGTAACTCTAAACTTAAAAGAGGCTTACCTGCATATCCCAATCAGGGAATCTTGCAGAAGATACCTCCCTTTCAAAGCAGACTATTTGCATTACCAGTTTTCTGCACTGCCCTTTGGCTTATCTACTGCACCCAGGGTCTTCACAAAGTGCCTGGCTACAGTAATTGCATTTTGCAGGCAAAGAAATATTCAACTATATCCATACCTAGATGATTGTCTAATTCAGGCAGAAAACAAGGACATTCTTCTAAAGCGTCTGGCATTTCTAAAATGGGTTATAACT
Source organism: Protopterus annectens (assembly GCF_019279795.1). Classification (NCBI taxonomy): domain Eukaryota; kingdom Metazoa; phylum Chordata; order Ceratodontiformes; family Protopteridae; genus Protopterus; species Protopterus annectens. Next base: position 706,411,134 of record NC_056737.1, on the reverse strand, counting down.
TGTCTAGGATACACAATAAACGAAAAGAAATCACAACTGGTACCCTCTCAAAAAATTACATTCTTGAGTGCAAGCTTGAATACAACTTCCCAGATGGCTTACCTTACACCAGAAAAGCAAATTCAATTGGTGACTTACTTCAAACAGGTGGCTACAAAAACCCTGCTATCTGCAAGACAAATTCTGCAAGCCGTGAGGTTCATGGCCTCCTGCATTCTTCTAATTCCATATGCAAGACTGCATATGAGGAAACTTCAGTGGTACTTAAAAAGTTTATGGAGTCAACATTGTCACAGTCTGGAAACAATGTTTCCTATCATACCTTGCCTGAAACTAGAGTTCCTATGGTGGGCAGAGGCCTGCCACCAAAACAAGGGACTGCCATTCACTCCACCCCCTGCCGCCCAAACCCTAACTACAGACGCATCAGACTATGCTTGGGGGGCTCATCTGGCAGGGAAGTGCATTCAGGGCAAATGGAGCTCAGATCAAATGCACCTTCAATCAGAAAGAGATGCTAGCTGTACAGAATGCACTGACAGCCTTCAAGGACTACTTTCATCCAGGACAATTAATAATAAAAACAGACAACACCACAGTTATGTGGTACATAAACAAGCAGGGGGGTACATACTCCTACCTCCTTTGCAGACTAGCCATGGCATTGTGAAACATGGCCTTAACCTATCAAATTCAACTACAAGCTCAATTCCTGCCAGGAAAGCTGAATACTCTGGCAGACAAACTAAGCAGAAATCTCATGGACCCGCATGAATGGAAACTGGAACCATGGATTTTCAACATGTTGACACACAAATGGGGGAATCCAGACATAGATCTTTTTGCCTTACTCCAGAACTATCAGTTGGACAAATTCTGCACAAGACCTCAACACAAAAAAGCCTGGAAAGTGGTTGCTATATCCCTCAGCTGGAAAAACCTATCAGTCTATGCTTTTCCCCCTCTGCCTCTGCTCTCCAAAGTTTTACTAAAAGTCAAACAGGACAAACCAAAAATGATTCTGATTGCTCCAGACTGGCCTCGCCAACACTGGTACCAACTCCTGCGCAATGTGTCATACCTTCCACCGTGGCACCTGCCTCAGACCCCTTACTTACTGTCTCAGCAGAACAACCAAATTTTGCACACTCAGCTTCAAACTTTGAATCTTGCAGCATGGCTAATCACCTAAATTCACCTTTAGCATCCCTCAGCAAATCTGTGTTGGATGTCATTTTGGAGATGAGAAGGCCTAGTATTAGAAAATCTCATGCTGACAAATGGAAAAGATTCTGTGCCTGGAACCAATCAGAAGGTATAAGCACAGCAGCGCCCAATATTCCTCAGATTTTACAATACTTAACTGAGATGCTTCACAAGGGTCTGTCCTTTTCTTCCATAAAAATCCATGCCTGTGCCATTTCAGCTCATTACAACACAAAACCTCCCCTCTTCTCTCATCCTCTGCTAAAGCAGTATCTCAGAGGGGCCAAAATCTTAAGACCACCCAGGAGAGCACCAACCCCTGCCTGGGACCTCAATTTTGTATTGGAAAAGCTCACTCTCCCTCCTTTCGAGCCAGCTGCTACTGCAGACTTAAAATTTCTCTCTTGGAAAACAGCTTTTCTTTTAGCAGTCACTTCAGCTAGAAGTATTTCTGATTTACAGGCTCTTTTGGCAGTGGAGCCTTTTATTACTTTTCATGCGGATAGGGTGTCTCTCAGGATCAATCCATCCTTCATGCCTAAAGTGGTATCCAGTGTGGCTCTTAATCAGACCATTCATTTGCCAACTTTCTTTCCCAATCCACAGAACAAGGGGGAACGGATTCTGCATTCATTGGATGTACACAGACAACTTAGATTTTACTTAAACAGGACAAAATCTCTAAGAAAATCTGAACAACTATTGGTGGCATTTGCAGCAGGTTCAGAGGGAAAGGCTATTTCAAAGCAGACTATTTCCAAATGGATAAGCCATTGTATTCATTTCTGCTATATGCACCATGGTAAAACTATCCCCCAGGGGATCAGATCTCATTCCACCAGGGCTGCATCTACTTCTACTGCCTTTCTCAGAGGTGTTCCTACCAGAGATATTCTAGAAGCTGCTACCTGGAGCTCAGTTCATACGTTCACCAAGCATTACCACTTACCTTTCTTCTCTAAATCCAGAGCTGGCTTTGCCACTGCTGTCCTGCAGGGCCTTATAGCTGGTCCTAATGCTGTATAAATCCATCCTCCCAACCTTAGCTTTGGGAATCTACCCAAATGTAATGACTGCAACAGTGAAACACGAAGAACATAGTACAGTTGTGTACACTTACCATAAATGTAGATGTTCGAGTGTATTCACTGTTGCAGTCCTGGTTACCCTCCCTCCAGCCCCTTGTTTTTCTCTTACTATACCTCTACTTTCTTTTACTATGCTTAAAGCCTTGTTGGTGTATTTGCTTTTGTTTGGAGGTATATTTTTTGTGTTTTAAATTATATATTTATATATATATTTTGCTCCCCTTTTGAGGGGCACCTGACATCTGGGGCAAGAAAAACTGATGTAATAGCGTCGGCTGCATGTTTTTTACCTCTGACGACCTGACGTCATGGAATAAGGGACATCAACCGACGCAGGACCCAAGACTTTGTTAATCAGGCCGACTGAGGGCAACCTGCCAACAGATTACCCAAATGTAATGACTGTAATAGTGAATACACTCTAACATCTACATTTATGGTAAGTGTACACAACTGTACTTTTTGTATTCTCATTGTTTCTCTGGATGTTTTTTCTGTATTCTCTCCCTTTCAGCATGTACCACCTCTGTTTCTTCTCATTTCAGCTTATCTGTTACCTGTTGATGTGTTCTTCATGATTGAGTTTTAATTAACGGATGGCATTCTACAGCATATGTTTAACCTTTTTCTAATAAAGAGAAGAGTGATTTATCACTGTAACTTGCAAATATTCAAATAGAGTATATTATTTTTGTTGTCTTTATCCACTGGAGTTTGCTAAAGTTTTATACCATGGTTTCCTAGTTTTCTACATGAACATTCATTAAATAAGTACATCCAAAAGTTATATGGGGTACCAGAAGTATATGGAATATTTAAGTATCTGGTATTAAATATCTCTCATGCCTTAAACATCTGTTCATATACTGCAGAGGTATGGAGCAAGTGAACAAATTACTGACAACTGGCAAAGCTACTTTATGAAGTACATGCCCATAGACACAATATGTAATGCACGTATATGATGTTACAACCCAACATAGTACATTTAGTCTTTTTTATGTCTTCTTTGTTGTTGTTATTATTTGTTGCGTTTTCCAATTGATTTCATGGAGCTTGCCATTGTGAAGTGTTTTCTTTGTGGAAAAGCATTAAATATTAACTGTCATATGTATATATGTTGTTTTATAATGGATATGAGGTACAAAGTTTTTTTTTACGTGTTTGTAGTTGACTGGTTGAAGGGCATGGTTTGGGGGGAGGGCATTTATTTTTTATTTTCTCTTTCATTTTGAGTTTCATAGCCATTGTGGAATATTGAGTAGAGGAGTTGTGTGCTACATTTTTCAGAACAAGTTTTTATTTATTTATCAGGGCAGTAGTTTTTCTTTAGTGTTTCGTTGTGATGTGGAGGGTTTAGGTATCAAATGGTAAAGTGCATTTATTACTGGAAGGAGTGCAGAATTTACATATTAGAGACTCCTGTATTAGTTTTGTGGCCAAGTTTGTAACTTTGGAGCTAGGTAGGTGCCTGCAGCAAGGACTTCCAATAAGGCAAATGTTTTCAAAGAAGATACTGACTTATGCTGAACTAAGTTTGTGTTTTTCTAAGCCACTGTCATCATTTTCACAAGTGTTGTGACTTTTATTTATGAAGAGATTTCTTTCCTTTTTGGAATACAGTCTTACACTGTCTGTAAATTTTCATAAATGAATTTTCATATCTTGGAAATGGTCCAATCTGTCAGCAACACTTTTGACCTGCTGCTACTGAGCTTTTATGTGGTGACATGGAGTTCATTAAGATAGTTACCAAAATTATGCCTGTCTGCATGCTCAGATAAATAACAGTATTGCTCAAGAGACACCACTTCTAGTGCAAACATTACTGGTAGCTTTGCACAAAGTTTCAGCTGATATCATGCAATGATCTGTGATTTGCTTGTTTCTGGAAATATTAATATAAATATAAGAATATTATATTCTTTCATCATGATTAACAGAAAACAACCAGCAACATCACCAGTTTGATACCTCCTGGATGGACAGACACTATATTTTTCTTTACTTTTCTTATTTTACATCCACTTGTCAAGCTTATGTTCTATTGGCCATCACAAAGCATGCTTGCATAACCATATGTTCATATTTTCTACTTTCCATGTATGTATCAAGATTATTTTTGAAGGAAGTTTTATTTATTTATTTAAATATTAAATTGGGGTAGAGCACTAATCATAATTGACCAGCTTCTGTCTCAGTCCAGGCAAACACAAAACATGATCACATATAACAAAAAGAAAGCAATAAATATTAATATAGGTGTACATCATGAGAAAAACTGATTTACACAGGGAATACAAAAGAGCAAGTGTTAACAAACTACGGCTACGTATTAAAGGGGGGGATAGAGATATAGATGGATATTAGTTGATGTCAACTGTAATGTGAATCTGTATTACAAGAGTAGGTAGGATAAGGAGGATCGAAGAGTGTTGGTAGGAATGCTGCTGGTAGGTTACATGACTAGAGTAGAAGCAATTAATGACCGACTACTTCAGAGTTTGCTTAGTTTGTAATATTGGAGTGGACTGTGTGGCGTAATGAATCAGTCACTGCTTTGTTTTATTGATATTTATTTTTAGTATTATTAGCTTCCCTAGTGGTGAATTTCAGGTATAGACTTTCAAACAGAAACGGATCAGATGTTACCTTATAGATCAGACAGAGGTCACCTCTCAGTAACCTGTCAGAAACAGAATATAATAATGGTTCCTAGTGTCTTCCTAAATGGCTCACATTTTCCTGTCCTGTGACTCGCAGCCTGCAGCAGTCTTTTTTTCTCCTGTCTTTTTGGGGTTTTTTTGGCCAGCAGGATAATCTCAAAGGCTCCCATTCCTACATCCAGTCAACCCCATTTGTCCTTCCTTCAGGAAAAGAGCTGTCCAACCTTTTCATTCCCTGGTGGGGGCAAGATTCAGGGGTTAGGAAGTGGGCCAATCTGCAGGTCCTGTGGCCTGTCATATCCCCACTCCCTTGGCAGCCTGCCAGTTCCACTATAGCTGGCTTTGTGATGTGCATGTAAACTTATGCACTCACACATGCAGCTTCTTAACCAAATGGCACACAGCTTGCAACTTTGGTGTGCAAGGCTTTTCAAGCTGCAGCAATACACCTGTATTCCTGCAGTGTCACTAATACAGTAGGCCAAACTGCCTCTTTCCCAAGCTGGACAAGCTGGCCCTGTCTGTTCACTTCCTTCCTCCACTGTGAAGTCCCAGCTAGCCAAACACAGATCATTTGGGGTGCAGTCAGGTTTATCCCTATCCACCACAGGACTAGGTCCAAGCATGCAGCTTTCTTGAGTACTGTTCTCACAGTCTCCATTTGCTTATTGTGTGACTAGGTAAATAAAAATAGTCTAGTATCCTAATATGGAAAATCAGGTGATTGCAAGGAGGGGTCATTGGGGTCAGAGTCAACATACTGAGGTGAGTGTATCTGTACTAAATAAAATTAGTTCTCACCCTCAGAGGACAGAGGATAAGTGCTCCTCTAATGTTTTTGTTGCTTTCTGTGTGCCTTTTTACCACTAAAGGACTACTTAGTGTGAGCATAAAAGAAGACATGTTCATTCTGCAGTGTAACCAGCAGAAGCTTCTGTTGCATTAGTGATGAGTCTGAAGTGGTAATTGTGAAGCACCCTTTCACCATTTAATCATTCAAAGAGAATCACTTGGCTGCATATATTAGCATAGCTGGTCGGGTCTATTCGACCCTTTTTCAGTGAAAGCTGAAAATGTCGACACCTCAGAACAACGATTTCTTTGCTAAGGAAAGAAATCTCTGTTCCAACCAAAAACAAAAAAAAACAGTAAACACTTCCAAACACAAACACACGTACCTTAACCCTAATTCTACCCCCCCCAAAAAAGTAAACAGCTGAAAACACATGCACACGTAACTCAACCATACATCTAATGCAAAAAAAAAAAGTAAACAATTTAAAATATATGCACTTACCTTAACTAGCATCCTAACCCTAAGGTCAGTAACTGTTGCACATTTACATAAACAGTTCCAAAGACATACACACGTACCTTAACCCTAATTCTACCCCTCCAAAACAAAAGTAAACAGCTGAAAACACATACACACGTAACTCAACCATACATCTAACTCAAAAACAACCCAGTAAACACTTTCATACATATGCATTTACCTTAACCCTCATCCTAACCCTAAGGTCAGTAACTGTTGCACATTAACGCTCAGAAGTTATACTGGACAAGGGAATCCCTAAGACCACACTACAGTGCAGAACATGGCAAAACAACGAAGCAGTCAAGCGACTTCTTTCTCAGGGAAAGAATTTGCTGAGCAGCCACTTCGCTGTTTTGCCTGTTCACTCTTTAGGTGTTGACAAAAACGCATTCGACAAAATGCATTTTCGTCATTCTAATAGGAACCCGGCTGGTCATGTCAATTAATATGGACAAAATCTATCTTTCCCTAGAATGTGCAAAAGCTAAGATCAGATAAGTGTCTGAGGAGAGGTACTGGTGTGTGAGTCTGTGAATATGTGTGTGGCAGTATGTGTGCATATGAATGGCCTTGGGAGTGTGTGTGTGTGTGTGTGTGTGTGTGTGTGAGTGAGTGAATGATGGGGGTGGCTGTGCCTACACAATGCTGTGGCCACCAGTGGGGATTACTGCAGGAAAATGGTAATAAACACTAGAAGTAATACAGTGCAATTCAGAGACATGTCACTTAGTTGATAATGAGGTGTATCCTCCTTGGGGTTAATCATGTCTCAGTATCGCATTTTCTGAGATCAGGAAAACTGCCCCCTTTGGCCACAGCAGTTTGTACTCATGGTAGGGTTATTTCTTAATCCCAGCCCTATTAATTCATGTATGCCTTCCTAGCATTTTCATTTTGACACGTTTAGCTTCTTAAGGTGTCATGACATTACAGCTGGCTCCCTTAGCTAGTTGACTTACTATTTCATTACAGGCTGCACATGATTTTTTGCAAAAAACAAAATTACATTAAGAACATTCATCTAGGATGCACTGCAAAGGAAATACTAACCATTGCTTGTCACTCATTATGCATATTTTTATATCTAAATTAATACTTTTGCAGCTAAGTGAGCTATATATTTTCTGTGGTACAGTGGCAATGACTGCCTTTAATGTCAAGTGAATGTACTACAACGAGAATTGGCAAAAAAAGGCATAAATTATGATTACAAAATAAATGGTTAAATTGTAAAAGATACAGTGCCATCATTAAAGCTATAGGGGCCGATTACAAACAGTTTAAACTCTGACCAGTAGGTATCTACCAAAGTTAGAAAAGCATATTCTGTAGTCCATTAATTCTAAAGGTCATGACTAATCAAACCAGGGAAATGGCTGCACTACTTTAAGTCTCAATGATCCAACCCAGTTTTGAACACAGAGCTGCATTTTGCTGCCTTCAAACAAGCTACGTGAAAACCTGAAAAGGTGCAACTTTTTATTAGAAAAATCACAGGATGTGAAAAGTACAAAGTCTTATACCTCTCTACAAAACTGCCAGACTATCAACAGTTATGAAGTAATTGTTTATTGAATTCTGTTCACCTAAGAGCTGCTGCACATTTAAATGTTTAAGTTAACAATCTAACAGAAGGATTCTCACTGTCTTCAGTACTTAGAGGATTGACTGAAACTTTAGTAATCTTTATTCAGCCACATGGGTTTCAGCAGGCAACATAACAGCATCAAAGGAGTGGTCAGACTTGTATTGTAATTTAAACAGAAATCGCCTGCATGTTCTCTAACCAGGAAATCTCTGCATAAGTGTACTTCCTTTTGAAAGGGAAGCAGTGTTGCTGGATAGATTTGGAAAAAGATGTTCTTCTAGCACATTGGCAATTAGAGTTATGAATTACTTCTCTTATTTGGCTTCCTGTCAGAGTACAGGCTTAGGAGAAATTCGGGATATTACTCAAACTATGCCAAACTGAAAACACAAATATACATTGCAACAATTTAACAAAAAAGTCCGATTTCATATGAGAATGTACTTTAAAATCATTATCTGATTCATTAAATACCCTGCCCTGGGCTGTTGTGACAGGGGTACTTATTAGAAGACATGCCTGAATCTTTCACTTACACAATTCCATGCTGCTTCGGGCTCATTTGCTCACAGCCATACCTCACAAACTTTTAGAGCAAGAAATTTGGACAAAACATAAAATAATGGGGGGACAAAGGCCTAAAAATAAGGACAAACTTTAAATATTGCTGTTATAAACATAAGAAGATGCTAGAATAGCAGGGTTTGTGTTGGCATGCATTTTCTGGAGGATATAAACTCTTAAAAGGCTTTTGACACGGTCTCTCACTCTTATCTACTGGACAAAGTTGTCTGACCTCAACTTCTCTCCTGATACAGTTGCATGGTTGTCTAGCTATCTCACTGACAGACTGCAGTCAGTGAGATGGCACCCTCTACTCCCCTTCCAGTAAGAATGGGTGTCCCCAAGGATCCATTCTTGGACCACTACTTTTTAATGTCTTCACCAACTTACTCTACTTTTCTTGCCCGCAGTCTTCCATAGTCAAGTATGCTGATGACTCTATGGTCATCACCATTGCCAGCTCTCCCCCTGATATCCTTTCAACTACCCAGTCGTCCTTTAACTCAGTCGAGAGATGGCTCTCCAATAACCAGCTCATTCAGGTCAACCCCAAAAAAACAAAACTGTTCCTCTTTCTCCCCAAAACCGTTAACCACATCAAATCTTCGTTCTCCATGATGTCCCTAAACAATACCCCTATTGAAGTCTAATCCAGCACAAAATTCCTCAGGATTACCATCGACAATCAGCTAAAATTCAACCTACACGTAAATAATTGTAGCAGAAAAAAACATCAGAAACTAGGACTCCCATATAGAAATAAAGAATTTCTCACCGCTGAAGCTAGGATCATTCTCATGCATGCTTACCTTCTACGTTGCTTAACAAATACTCACAAATATCAACTCATTTCTGCTTATTAAGTTTGACTCCACTTATCACAAGTTAGCTAGATTCTCAGTGCAAGAAACCTATAAATCCCACCACTGTCTCTCCCTAAAATACCTAAATTGGCTTGAACTACCTCACCTGCTTCTCCAGTCTCAGCTCCAAATTATACACTGCATTCTATATCAGCCAGCCTGCTGTCCAGCTCTGTCCTCCCTCATCTCCCAGTATTCCCTACAAGACATCTCCAGAGATCAACCCAAGATCTATTATATATCTGTAAACCCAAGTCTAAATCTGGGTGCAACATATATAGCTACCACCCCTCTATTGCATGGAACAAACTCCCACTTGAAATTAGAACCCTTACACATCCTAAGCAATTTAAATTGGCCACCAAAGAGTACTATAAAAGGCACTGGACCTGCCACTGTTCTCATGCTCCCTAAATATATCTGTCTAACAAAGTAACCATCTTTCTTCTTACTTTTCCCTCCCATAATCACCCTCTATCCTTTGTAGCGTACTCCATCCTTTTTCTTCGAACCACCTCTAAACTTTCTTTCCTTTTCCTTTATCTGCAAACACCTGCTGAGATACTGGTACAGTTCATGTAATACATAACATCTAGTCTAAATAACAAACTCCCCATGCATTTTATGTAACTTCCTATGCATTTCTATCTTTTATTTATGTCACAGCACTACTGTTATCTCCATTTGACTTTTAAGCATTATGTATTACTGCATGTGTTCTTAAATTACCTTGGTATTGTAAAATTGTTTGTATTATTTGGAGCGTTTCTCCCCAGGCCTCTACTGAAAAAGGGCTTCAGCTTAGTCGGACACTCCCGGTCAACAAATGAAAAATAAATAAATAAATTCACCTGTGTGTCATTATTTAGTGACTTCATTCATCAGTGATTTACCAAGAAGCCACAAATGTTATGAGGGACAGTCCAAAAATATGGACATTTTGCAAAACTCTGGACAGTTGAGAGTCACAGCTAAATGCTCACCTATGCATTCCAGTGCAAGACACTTGAATACACAGAATATTCCTATGATTCAGAAAGAATGGTTCATAGTGGTATAAAGTGCCTGCTACAGGTAGGTTACTTTACTCTGCTATGGAAAAAGGGATTTAGAAATAGTTTTAGCCACAATGAGGAAGACCTTATTATCAGCTAATTTGCCTGTCTCTGAATAGCTGTTTTCTGCCTCTCATACTAACAGCACTTTGTGGTGGTATTTTCCTTTGGTGACCCATGCATTGCATTAGCTCAAGCCCCATATCTCTGAACTGGCCGCAGCTTTGCAGAATGTCCCTGATGCTGCCTCATTTATTTGTTGTGTCCTTTGTAAAGTTATTGGAGTTTTGGTGAATCGCAGAGAATGAAAGTCATTCAGTAATTCCAGATGTTAGACTTTCATGCTTGTT
>NC_056737.1:706185436-706395436 GCF_019279795.1 Protopterus annectens | reverse complement strand
AAAAAGTGTATACCTCTGCCACTCTGGCCATGAGGGCATTAAACTGCCAATTCCACATGATTAAGTACCAGCAGTACTTGCTTACCCAGTTAAAACAGAAAATGATCCCTCAAACAGATCAACTAGATTTCAAAGGGATGCAAGATTTGTTGCATGCAGCAGAACAAGTGGGAAAGCATACATTGCAGTGTGGTTTTGATTCTTTGGAGGCCTCATGTAGAGCAACAGTCACAGGGTCTGTAATACGTAGACATGCTTGGCTAAAAGAGCAGACCTTACCAGAACATGTCAAAGCAAAGTTACTGGATGCTCCACTGCAAAAGGATGCGTTATTTGGTGTCAAAGCAGAGGAAGTGTTAAAGAAAATGGAAGAAAAGGCAAAATCAATGCAAACAGTTAAAGATTTCTTACAGGTACAACCTCCTCAATTCAGCAGAAACTGGCCACGTCAGCACTGGTACCCACTACTACGAAACTTGACTCGCAGTCCTCCATGGATCTTACCTCAATTCCCTCTGCTGTTAACCCAACAAAACTCTCAGATCCTTCACAGTCAACTAAGGACCTTAAATCTAGCTGCATGGAAAATACCTTAAATTATCAAACTACACTTCTGTCAAAGGACGTCCAGAATGTCATCTTGGAGGCCAGGAGGCCCAGCACCAGAAAATCTTACTCAGACAAATGGAAAAGATTTTGTGTATGGAGCCAGACCAGAAGCCTAAATCCTGGCATCCCAAATATCCCGCACATACTTCAATATCTAACTGAGATGCTACACAAGGGCCTTTCTTTCTCATCCATAAAAATCCATGCTTCAGCCATTTCAGCTCACTATGATACGGTTCCTCCCATTTTCTCTCATCCTTTGCTAAGGCAGTTTCTCAGAGGGGCAAAAAATATAAGACCCCCCAGAAAACCACCAACTCCAACTTGGGATCTAAACTTTGTTCTGGAAAAATTAATACTTCCTCCTTTCGAACCAGCCTTTTCAGTAGAGCTTCAATACTTGTCATGGAAGACAGCCCTGCTGCTAGCTATTACCTCAGCACGCAGAGTCTCAGAACTACAGGCACTTATGACAGTGGAACCTTTCATCATTTTCCATCAGGAAAGAGTATCTTTACTCACCAACCCTTCCTTCATGCCAAAGGTAGTATCCAGTGTGGCTCTCAATCAGACCATACACTTGCCCACCTTTTTTCCAAACCCACAGAATAAAGGAGAAAGACTCCTTCACTCTTTGGACATTCACAGACAGTTACGTTACTATTTGGACAAGACAAAGGCTTTCAGAAAATCTGACCAACTCCTGGTATCCTATGCACCAGGCTCAGAAGGAAAGGCAGTTTCAAAACAGACCATCTTCAAATGGATTGCACATTGCATCCGCTTTTGCTACTCACACCATGGGAAAGCAGTGCCTGCTAGTATTAGGTCTCATTCTACCAGGGCTACAGCAACCACAGCAGCCTTCCACCGAGGCGTCCCAACAAAGGACATTCTGGAGGCAGCTACCTGGAGTTCAGTGCACACCTTCACCAAGCATTACTACCTTCCTCTATATTCTAAAACCAGAGCTGGGTTTGCCACTGCAGTTCTGCAGGGCATCCTAGCTGTACCTAACCCAGTTTAGCTCCTACCACCCTACCACCCTACCATAGCTTTGGGACTCTACCCAAGTGTGATGACTGCAGCAGCATAGCACGATGAACATAGTACAGTTTTGTACCTACCATAAATGTAGATGTTCGAGTGGTTATGCTGCTGCAGTCCAGGTTACCCTCCCTCCATCTCCTCTACCTAACTAGGCTTTTCTTATACCTCCATGTACTTTAGCCTTGGGATGCATGTCTATATGGTGTATTTGCTTACAACTAGTACCATTGTTTTGCACTAAGGTATGTTTTGCAAACTTTTTATTTTGCCTTCTTAGTATGGGGCACCTGACATCTGGGGCAAGAAAAACTGAAGAAAATGGCGTCGGCTGCTTCTTTTATACCCCTGCCGCACTGACGTCAGGGAAGAAGCGATGACAACCGACGCCGGACCAAGGCTTTGGAATTCAGGCCAACTGCAGGACCGCCTGACGGCAGGATAACCCAAGTGTGATGACTGCAGCAGCATAACCACTCAAACATCTACATTTATGGTAGGTACAAAACTGTACTATATATCTATATATATATCTATATATAAAATGAGAGGCTACAAATACACTTCTGAAAATGTTTATCTTTCCAATAATAATTAAGTGCAATGGGCATGGAAATGAATGCATGTCCCATGTACACCGATAACATTATAATGTTATTAACATTAACTGGCATGGAAATTAATGCATGTCCCTTGTACACTAATAACATTATAATGTTAAGTGCAGTGGGCATGGAAATGAATGCATGTTCCCATGTGCACCAATAACATTATAATGTTAACTGCAACAGGCATGGAAATGAATGCATGCTCCGATGTACACCAGTAACATTATAATGTTATTAAGTGCGACGGGCATGGAAATTAATGCATGCTCCCATGTAGACCAATAACATTATAATGTTAAGTGCAATGGGCATGGAAATGAATGCATGTCCCTTGTACACCAATAACATTATAATGTTAAGTGCAATGGGCCTGGAAATGAATGCATGTCCCTTGTACACTAATAACATTATAATGTTAAGTGCAGTGGGCATGGAAATGAATGCATGTTCCCATGTACACCAATAACATTATAATGTTAAGTGCAGTGGGCATGGAAATGAATGCATGTCCCATGTACACCGTTAACATTATAATGTTAAGTGCAGTGGGCCTGGAAATGAATGCATGTCCCATGTGCACTTCCCCTTTCCTCATTTCCAATGAAATGTACATTGATAGTGTAAGGCAGCTATTACCAGGTGTCACAACTGCTGTGGGCTAAGCGATTCCCCCTGTCAGAAGAGTGACTTTGCATAGGTTGCTGAAGCTCTTCCTCTGTCCAGCCCATCAGACATCTGTGTTGATAACGGAACATAGGTCATCTGGGCTGTAGACAAGGATTCAGTCACTAAAAGACTGTACTGACTGACAGACCATGTTTCTTGTATTACTTTTTGATCATTTAATGTACCTGTAGTCTGTTTAAAACAACAGAGCAAAAGAACTTCCCTTCCTCATCTGCAGACATGAACTTTACCCAAGGTGGGTTGATCATTTGTTTCTTCAAAGCCTGTGATTTAACAAACTTCAGTTATATGGCTAACCCACTGCACTGCCTTTTCAGTTGACAAATATAATATACCTCTACAATGCACTGTTTAGCATATTTGTGGTACTTTGATATCACCCACTTATGTAACCATCTGTAACCATATGGGCCAAGGTCTGTAAGTTGAAGTTGAAACATATATAGTGGCTATGCCTTCACTAAGCACTGTGAACTAGTGCATTAAATGTGATCTGTGATATTTTTGCTGTGATACAGCTTGTCCTGTAACTCTGCGTGCACTTGAGGAGTGGTCACTCTAACTGTAAAGCTTGTCACTCTCCTTCAGTTTCTTAAGAAAGAGTCCATACTTATTATTATGATTTTATAAAATACGGTAAATATTCATTTGACATTTTTTGCTAATTTACATTTTGCTACAGATGTTTGTTGTAATGCATTCTCTAATATTTTGGAAATTGCATGTGTATTACACAGCTCTGCTATACTCTTGTTTCCACAAAGTTGCACAGTTTTCCTGGCTGTTTACCTTTTTTCCAAGTGATAGATAAAGCCGGACTTTATCTACCAAAAGCAGATTTCCTGTGGGAGACATAGGCTTGAAAAACAGAAGACGTAGAAGGGCAATATATATCTGTATTTTAATTGGTAGTAGACCTGCATTAGAGATAGCTGCTGCTGAGACAAAAAATTTCTGGCAGAAAAACTAGATACAAAAGGTGTGTAAACCCAAATATTATGATGTACTGATATACTGACATCTTCCCAAAGATCTACATTTATGGTAGGTGTCTTACCCAGTGGAAGTTTTGAGACTTTGTTCTTCTAGTTTAGCCTTCTGTGTAGATGCAGGCTGCTCAAGGAACAGTGCCCTGACCTGCTTATGTCAGATCATACAGATATTAACTGTGTATTATGAGATATATGGACTAATTTGCAGCATTGTGGAGCATTGTATCCTGTGCACACAATATCCATACATTTCATTGCAAAATCTGTTCCTTAGCTTGTCTTGGTAGAGGAAAAAGCTATCCACAAAACATGGATATGGTAGAGAAATTTGTGTACCGGGTGCAAACCAGATCATTTGTTTAAGTGGAGGGGCATCTCAAACTAAATCTTTATCATAATGAATGGTGTCTTGTCAAAAGTATGATTCCCAAGTATTCCAACATATGCTCCTGGACAAAACAGGATTTCTTTGAATGGAATTGCTGCAGTCTGATCTTGAAGAGCGGCAGGGAACCTGGAACTGAGTATATGAGGTTAAGGGGTGCAAGAGGCTAAGCCACGATAGCAAAAACTGAATTTGAAAAAGCACATTTGAGTTTTGTACACCCAACATGACTTTCGAAAAATAGTTTAGTTGACTGCCATGATTCCATAAATGATTTGATTAATATGGTGTATGTTTGAGTCACTTTTAGACAAAACTTGGGCAACTGAACTTGTTCACTTGAAAAAGCACTCTCAGAACTGATTTTTTTTCTATGGGATTGGCAAGACCCCAGACCCACATTGAGGTGCTACGTTTATGGAAGAAGTTAAAAAAAAGCATCGAGTCCATTGGCATAAATGGATAAAGACCTGACTATGACACAGCTGACCTCAGCTTGATAAGTTGCTCAGGCTACTGATAGGCAGGCAGGGGACGATGGACTTTGCCTATCCTGAGAGAGAGAGTTGGGGGGTCCAGGGTGACTGTCTCTGCAAATGTGTTGTACTGAAACAGAGGTTGCACGTAGTCCTGAAAGCAGCGATCAGTTGGGAAAGGTGTGCACTGTGGCTGTCCAAGCTGGTTATGCTAATTGCCAGTCATACATCCAAAGGACCGTGCATGCACAGACATAGGGGTATGTAGGTAGCCCCTGTGGTGATGTGGGTGGGCATGGGGTAGGTTTAGGGCTAATACACAAATGCAGTAGTGGCCAGGGTACTGACAAGAGCACATAGCACCTCTGTTGTCTGTCCAGATGACAGAGTCCCTACTCATGACTCTCCTAGTGGATCTGGAAGGACAATACTTCCCCACTGCTAGGGAATCAGGTCATGTCTGATTACATAGGCTTGATGGTTGGTAGTCAGAAGAGGCAAAAAGATAAAAGAAAAAAAGTAAAAAAAATGACTCACAGGCATAAATGAAAATATATGTGGGAATACAATGCTGACTAACAGTTGAAAACCTCTTAGTTCAAGGTGATAACTGCACAAATTAACACTGTTGGTGCAGTGAAAGCAAGTTTGTTATTATGGTCTGTTTGTGTATGGCTAGTGTATTCTGTAGATATCTGATCTGAATTAAAAGTTCATTTTTTTCTGGATTATAGTAGGATTAGTGCAATCAGGGACAGGAATTAGGTTTTAAGTTTGATTAAATATTATCCGATAAGAGCACATATATTTTTATTTGAGTGCAGTGATCATCTGTAGGTTGATGTGGCAGGTTTAAACATAAAAGGATTATTTTCTTGATCTGTTGTCCCGGAGAGCGGCTTTTGGGCATGTGATGATTTCCTGAAGCATCTCCATTGCCATATCACAAAGAAGGTAAATGTAGTCAGCCTGGCTTCTTGACCTAAGTGAACTCAGGAGAAGGGTGAATTACTTTAATGGACACATCCTATGCATGTGTGAAGGTACAACTATTAAATTCTGTAGATGTATCCCCTCACTATCCCTACAGTGACCTCACTGTGTTGCAGTAAATTTATGTAACACAGTACGTATTGCCACTAACACAGTACATATCAGTGCTAACACAGTACGTATCACCAATAACACAGTACGTATCAGCAAAGGAGTTCTAGAATGCTCTAGATGGAGAAAAGAACACATCCCCAAAACTATAAGATAGCTGCTTAGGTGTTAGCTGCAATATTTAAGCAATCATGACTGACTGTAGGTCTGTTTTGGAGACATGTGATTCATCTGGCTACCATTCTGCAGGGGGAAAAATGTTCCTTACCTACCTGCAAGTGCAGCAATCCTGTTTTTGATTAAATTAGCACAGAATCAGGGTGGATACTGACCCCTGCATAATGAGTGTGGAAGCTCAGACCCCCTGCTTTAAAACACTTTCTGTCATTTTGGTTTAATTTACTTTTTTTTTGAAAGCACATTCAGTTAAATGATCATCAACTGTGCTGTCTGAATCTTGTTTGCTTTTCCACTGCTGTGTTAAAGACATCATGTAGCCTTGCTTATAGCTGAAAATGATTACTGACAATCATTACATTTTCCTGGTGAGCAAATGAAATAAATTCAGTAAGTAAAATTGCATTTTGTTAATACTTTGCCTAAAGCATTTCATTTCTGCCATTCTCCACTGCACGGTATATTGCTTCTTAATATTGCAGGAAATGTATGTCCCCATTTCCAGAATCGTTGCCATTTACTCATTAGGTAAGTGAAAGCACAGAGTTAACTTCATTTCCTGTGATTGCACCATTTTACTTTTCCCATCTAAATAACTAGGTCAGCGGTATAAAGTCTATGTTTGTGTCCTTTGTTTCCATTCATCATTCCTCCCATGTTGTTAGTTCAGTGAATATCTGCCTTTGCTAATGGTTGAGTGCGCAGAGCAAACAGCAATACGGACAAACAGAATCATTGTGCATCACTTAGACCCATGGGAAAATACAACTAACTTGCACATTAGCCTAAGTCTGTGTCACTGGCTTCTTGTAAATTCTAGTAATAAGTGTGATATGTCCCACAGGGCAGCCAGATATACTTTACGTATCTTAATATAAAACAGGAGGCTACACTACTTTTATCAGATTTTTGTTTTCGTGTAAACTTCACATTATTATTTCTTTATCTTTTGACAGCTTTTCTAAAATGTTTGATCCTCTTTTAACTGCTTTCTGTGCTTCCTTAACTTTAACAAACCATGATGGTACCACTTTTAGTGTTATTTTGATATCTCTTACTATTTGTAATGTTGTATGATTCAGTGTTTATCTACATTTATTAGTACAAATAGTCTGTATGACAGGCTTAATTTTGAATCATCTGTTTTCTCTGGTACTACCACAGTAGCAGTGTAAGGTAAAAACAGTGCTAACATGTTATCCGTTTCAATTTGCAAATAACTAAATAGGTTATGCAACAGTATTCTGTAAAGGTGGCTTATAAAGTATGCTTCCCACTCGTTTTTATTTTCTGGCTTTGATGTGCATGCTTATCTTTGTTAGCAAATAGTAATAATAATAATAATAATAATTATAATAATAATAATAATAATAAAAAACAGATGTATTACATTTATCTAAACTCCATCCAGGGGGAAAATGGCAGTAATTCTATATTTGTGCTCACTTTCAAATCCTTTGGCATGCAATGCACATATTTTATATACCACTAAAATATAAATTCCCTTATTGTTGACGTTTAAAAGTAAAAATTTAGAGTCTAGAAATGAGTCATGTAACTAAGTAGCAAGAATATATATTCAGCAGATGTTCGTGTTTCACTGTTGCAGTCATTACATTTGGGTAATCCGCTGGCAGGTTGCCCTCAGTCGGCCTGATTAACAAAGTCTTGGGTCCTGCGTTGGTTGCTGTCCCTTCTTCCATGACGTCAGGTAGTCAGGGGTATAAAACATGCAGCCGACGCCATTACATCAGTCTTTCTTGCCGTGCAGTGCCTGAAGCAGAAGCAGTTCGCAAGTGCCAGTCGTCCGACTCCTGAAATATTCGTTTTCGAGTTTCAGAACCAAAGTCTTCAACTTAAAGCTAAGTACCCCATTGGGGAAACTTTTTCTTTCTCCTTACCGATGTCAGTAAAAGTTAATAATTGTATTACTTGTGGGAAGCAAATACCTCATAAGGATTTTCATTTGTACTGTATTCCTTGCCTAGGCCCCGACCACGACGTAGCTTGCTGTCGGTTTTGTGCTTTATTTAATTTTTTGCTTCAAAATATTTTGTTTCTTGGTTTAATTATCCAGAAATGATGTCAGTTAGCCATCCTACTCCCAGAATACTGAAAAATCGTAAAGAAAAAGACAGAGACAGGCCGTTGAGGTCCCAAACTGCCGACGACGCTTCTTCTAAGTGAGTCACCAGTTCGCCGGTACTCAGTGAGGCGCTTTCGCAGCCCCTGATAACCTGCTACTTCTGATTCGCAGGCCTCTACTGAGACCCATTTGGAGTCCGGTATGCCACAAGATGCTTCACATATGGAACCCGCAGATGTCTCTACCTTGGATGGGTCTGGAACGGCTGAGCAGGCACCGGCTTCTGAGGGTGTGTTCAGGCCTACAGATTTGCCTATTAAACCGACTCCAGCTTCAGTGCTAAGGCCTAAATCTCTATGTCTAAAAAAACGATGCCCAGGCCACATGTTCAGGCACCTATGCCTAAAAAACAAATTATCAAAATTGCTGAAGATTTAATTACTCTAATCAGGGGTAGTCAACCCCCCCCCCCCCCCCAAGAGGCCTAGGATTGAATTTGACTTTGAATCTTCTGAACAGGACTCTGTTTCTTCTGACTTTTCTAATGATATGGATTTGTCCATACCTACTTATGAGGACTCCATTCCCTCTGCTTCTCCGCCTGAGGATTTCTCTTTTGGGGAAACTTTACATACCTTAAGGGAGCATTTCCACTGGGAAAGTCAGGATTTCTCTGAATCCAAAAAAAGGCTTAGGGATTTCCTTCTTCTTCCTCAGCATATGCCTTTGGCTATACCTCCTGTACTAGATATTGTTGATGATGTGTTTTTGGAATCCAGTGTGGCCCCTGATTCCTTGCCTCCAGCCCCTAGCAAACCAGACAGGTACTACAGGGTTCCTG
This sequence comes from Protopterus annectens, assembly GCF_019279795.1. Classification (NCBI taxonomy): domain Eukaryota; kingdom Metazoa; phylum Chordata; order Ceratodontiformes; family Protopteridae; genus Protopterus; species Protopterus annectens. The sequence continues at coordinate 706,386,424 of NC_056737.1, read as the reverse complement.
AGTCCCACAAATTCCTTTTCAAAAATCCTGTTGCGGACCCTGAAACCATTTCTCAGGGGCCCAAGGGCATTAAGGTTTCTACTGCTAAAAATCCTACCCCTTCTGATAGAGACTCCAGGGCGCTGGATAGGTGGGGTAAAAAGGTTTATACTTCTGCAACCTTAGCAATCAGGGCTTTAAACTGTCAATTCCATATGCTAAAATATCAACAGCATATCATGGGACTGCTTAAACAGAAAATTATGTTGATTTCTCACTGTGTGGAGAATAAAGATTTGCAGGATTTATTGCATTCAGCTGAACAAGTTGGCAAACATACTTTGCAATGTGGTTTTGATTCTTTAGAGGCCTCTTGTAGGGCTGCTGTTACTGGGTCTGTGCTTAGAAGGCATGATTGGCTTAAGGAGCAATCTCTGCCTGATCATGGTAAAGTAAAACATTTGGATGCTCCTTTACAGCAGGATTGCTTATTTGGCAATAAGGCTGAAGAAGTTCTAAAAAAAGATGGAAGATAAAGCTAAATCTATGCAAACTGTGAAAAATTTCTTACAAGTGCAACCTCCTGGATTTAGTAGGCACTGGCCTACTAAGAACTGGTCCTTTCCATCTCCTTCCAGAGCCACTATGGCCAAACCCAGACATTCCAAAACCACCAGGTTTCAGTCCCTTTCAGAACTAAGCAATGGGGTGCTTCCACTTCCAAATCTGGAAACAACAAGGCACCATCCTATGGTAACCAGTCTCAATGACTTCCCTTTGAAATTACCAAGCACTTTCCTCTTAACTGACCCTTTGGGGGGGAAACTGGCAACTTCTAACCCAGGACAAATGGGTTTTAAATATAGTGTCCCAGGGATACAGATTTCATTTACACACACTGCCAACTCCAAATGGGTGGCCAGACCTGCCCCCAAATCAGTGGGCAGAGGCTCAGAAACAAGTACTTTCCCTCCTAAACATGGGGGCTATTCAGCTAGTACCAGAAGAGGAAAAGGGACAAGGTTTCTACTCCAGACTTTTCCTGGTACCCAGAAAAGACAAATCATGGTGTCCAATTCTGGACCTCTCTACACCTTCCTGGACATTCCAAAATACAAGATGCTGACTCTTCACCAGTTACTTCCTATGCTACGCAAGGATGCCTGGTTGGCAACTCTCGACTTAAAAGAGGCTTACCTGCATATCCCAATCAGGGAATATCGCAGAAGATTCCTACATTTCAAAGCAGGCTGCATGCATTATCAGTTCTCTGCACTGCCCTTTGGCTTGTCTACTGCGCCCAGGGTATTCACAAAGTGCCTGGCTCCAGTAATTGCATTTTGCAGGCAAAGAAATATTCAAATATATCCATACCTGGATGATTGTCTAATTCAGGCAGAAAACCAAGCCATTCTTCTAAAACATCTGGTGTTTGTAAAAAGAGTTCTAACCTGCCTAGGGTACACCATAAACGAAAAGAAATCTCAACTGGTACACTTTCAAAAAATTACATTCCTGGGTGCAAGCTTGAATACAGCTGCCCAGATGGCTTTCCTTACGCCAGAAAAGTAAATTCATTTGGTGACTTACTTCAAACAGGTGGCCACAAAAACCCTGCTATCTGCAAGGCAAATACTGCAAGCCTTGGGGTTCATGGCTTCATGCATTCTTCTAATTCCATATGCAAGACTGCATATGAGGAAACTTCAGTGGTACTTAAAATGTTTATGGAGTCAACATTGTCACAGCCTGGAAACAATGATTCCTATCATACCTTGCCTGCGCCTAGAGTTCCTATGGTGGGCAGAGGCCTGCCATCAAAACAAGGGACTGACATTCACACCACTCCCTGCCACCCAAACTCTAACTACAGACGCATCAGATTATGCATGGGGGGCTCATCTGGCAGGGAAGTGCATTCAAGGCAAATGGAGCCCAAATCAAATGCACTTTCATATCAATCAAAAAGAAATGCTAACTGTACAGAATGCTCTGACAGCCTTCAAGGACTACCTTCATCCAGGACAATTGCTGATAAAGACGGACAACACGGTTACGTGGTACATAAACAAGCAGGGGGGTACACATTCCTACCCCCTCTGCAGACTAGCCATGGCATTGTGGAACACGGCTTTGAGCTACCAAGTACAACTACAAGCTCAATTCCTGCCAGGAAAGCAGAATGTTCTGGCAGACGAACTAAGCAGAAATCTCATGGACCCTCGTGAATGGAAATTGGAACCACGGATTTTCAACATGTTGACATGCAAATGGGGGAGCCCAGACATAGATCTTTTTGCCTCACCCCAGAACTACCAGTTGGGCAAATTTTGCACAAGAACTCATCACAAAAAAGCCTGGAAAGTAGATGCTCTGTCCTTCAGCTGGAAAAACCTATCAGTCTATGCCTTTCCCCCTCTGCCTTTACTCTCCATAGTTCTAAAAGTCAAACAGGACAAACCAAAAATGATTTTGATTGCCGCAGACTGGCCTTGCCAACACTGGTGCACACTCCTGTGCAGTGTGTCAAACATTTCTCCGTGGCACCTGCCTCAGACACCTTCCTTACTGTCTCAGCAGGAGAACCAAATTCTGCACCCTCAGCTTCAAACATTGAATTTTGCAGCCTGGCTAATCATTTAAATTCACCCTCAGCATCCCTCAGCAAACCTGTGATGGATGTAATTTTGGAGGTGAGAAGATCTAGTACTAGAAAATATTATGCTGACAAATGGAAAAGATTCTGTGCCTGGAATCAATCTCAAGGGATGAGCACAGCAGTGCCCAATTTACCTCAGATTTTGCAATATTTAACTGAGATGCTTCACAAGGGCTTGTCTTTTTCTTCCATAAAAATCCAGGCCTCAGCCATTTCAGCTCATTACATCATTCTCTCATCCTCTTCTAAAGCAGTATCTCAGAGGGACCAAAACTTGAGACCACCCAGGAGAGCTCCAACCCCTGCCTGGGACCTTAACCTTGTATTGGAGAAACTCACTCTACCTCCTTTCAAGCCAGCTGCAACTGCAGACTTAAAATTTCTTTCCTGGAAAACAACCTTCCTTTTAGCAATCACTTCAGCTAGAAGGATGTCTGAGTTACAGGCCGTTATGGCAGTGGAGCCTTTCATCATCTTTCATGCAGACAGGGTGTCACTCAGGAGCAATCTATAATTCATGCCCAAGGTGGTATCCAGTGTGGCTCTTAATCAGTCCATTCATTTGCCAACTTTCTTTCCCAATCCACAGAACAAGGGAGAGCGAATTCTGCATTCATTGGATGTGCACAGACAACTTAGATTCTACTTGGACAGGACTAAATCTTGAAGAAAATCTGAACTAGTGGTAACATTTGCTGCAGGGGCAGAGGGGAAGACTATTTCAAAGCAAACCATTTCTAAATGGATAAGCCATTGTATTAATTTCTGTTATAAGCACCATGGAAAACCTATCCCCCAGGGGATCGGATCTCACTCCACCAGGGCTGCATCTACTTCAGCAGCCTTTCTCAGAGGTGTTCCTACCAGGGATATTCTATAATCTGCTACCTGGAGTTCAGTTCATACTTTCACCAAGCATTATCACTTACCAATTTTCTCTAAATCCAGAGCTGGCTTTGCCACTGCTGTTTTGCAGGGCCTTATAGCTGGTCCTAATGCTGTATAAATCCATCCTCCCAACCTTAGCTTTGGGACTCTACCAAAATGTAATGTCTGTAGCAGTGAAACATGATGAACATAGTACAGTTGTGTACACCTACCATAAATGTAGATGTTCGAGTGTATTCACTGTTGCAGTCCTGGTTACCCTCCTTCCAGCCCCCTGTTTTTCTTTTACTATACCTCTTCTTTCTTTTACTATGCTTAAAAGCCTTTTTGGTGTATTTGCTTTGGTTTGGAGGTATCTAATTATATATATATATATATATATATATATATATATATATATATATATATATATATATATTACTCCCCATTTGGGGGGCACCTGACATCTGGGGCAAGAAATTACCCAAATGTAATGACTGCAACAGTGAATACACTCGAACTTCTACATTTATGGTAAGTGTACACAACTGTACTTTTTATTACATGTAAAAAAATATGGAGCTCTTTGGGTGTTTCTAAGTTTAAATATCTGACATGGAGATCCTGTTAATTTTATTTACAACTTCCTTTAATCTTTCATCCTGTGATTGTCAATATTTATGCAGATGATGCTGTCAACTTCCATGCCTTTATTGCGTGTATAGTCTGTCATGTATGGCCATCATTCATACTGAATGTATATCAGCATGTTCCTGATAGACTACGTAGTGTTACATATTATTGGCCATCATTCATACTGAATATATATCAGCATGTTCCTGATAGACTACATAGTGTTACATACTATTGGCCATCATTCATACTGAATGTATATCAGCATGTTCCTGATAGACTACATAGTGTTACTTACTATTGGCCATCATTCATACTGAATGTATATCAACATGTTCCTGATAGACTACATAGTGTTACATACTATTGGCCATCATTCATACTGAATGTATATCAGCATGTTCCTGATAGACTACATAGTGTTACATACTATTGGCCATCATTCATACTGAATGTATATCAGCATGTTCCTGATAGACTACATAGTGTTACATACTATGAGGAGATGCACACACACAGATCAAGTGTACAGTGTGAAGCTTTATTAACGAGTGCTATGCACATGCACAGTCAGTCACCCCATACACTTTGCACACTTTTGCTTTTACAGAGACCCTGCACTTACTTGCACAGCTGAGCATACCGTATTACGTCAATTTTAGATTAAAAATATGTAACTAGTTTTATGGGGTGAGTAGCATTGCATTAGTAAAGGTACACAGCCTGTCCATTGCATAGGTTCAGTACAGTAAGAGATACACAACAGTCAGCAGATCAGACACTACATTGTTTTTGTAATGCTCTGTGATCTCTTTAATCCAGGCAAGGATTCTTCACATTTGGAGCTTGTGTGCATGACACTATGTTGTACATAGTCAGGGAATAAGTCACGATGCATTCTCCAATTCCCTGTTCTGTACTGCTATAAAGGAATTTCCTTGTTCAGATGCATCATTGTCTAGCCCAAGAAGGTCTAGGTCTCAGTTACTCAGAATGCCTGCTGCATGAAATTTGTCATTTTCTTGAGCACAGTTAAAAAAGAGCCATTTTTCCATAGTAATTCCAGAAATTCATGTACAATCTCCCATTGTGGTATCTTAGATGCATTGACTTATCTTCTTCATTTAAGGCCCTGTCTCTAGTTTGGTCATGTTAGAGCTTTTGAACTCGGACTTGGTTTTATCAGTTTCAGTCCCGAGTCGTCTGCTCAACAAACTCTTCTTACTGGGAAATGTCCTGTGGCGTAGATCAGAGTTGCTTTGTATTTGAACTGAAAAAATGTTGTTAATTTCTAACATGGTAATTGTTGAATGTATCATACCTCTTTTTAATGACTGCATAAGTATGTCAGCTAATCCATTGGATGATGGATGCTCAAGTGCATTAGTGGAATGGATTGTCCTGTTTTGCTTAACAGAATGGCAGCATTTAGTGAACCAGTGTAACGGACTATCCCACTTTGATTAATAAAATGGCAACATTCATCTGATACAACATGGATTCCTTTGTCAGCAGCATAAATCTCTATCCATTAGAGCAAGAAATCTGGACAAAGCCTAAAGTAATGGGGGAGGGGCAAATACCCCAAAATAGAAAGTTGCTAAACTAGCAGGATTAGTTTACATTTTCTGAAGGATTTAAAGTCTGAAACTTAAATGTCTGTCATTATTTATTAACTTCACTCCTCATTGATTTGCCAGAAAACCACAAATTGTATGAAGAAAAGACCATAAATATGAGTCCAAAATATGGACATTCTGCGAAAATCTGGACAGTTGAGAGGTATGATCAGTAGTAATGTGCTAGGTACACCATAAGTGACCAATGCTAGCTTTTGATATATTTTTACTGACATATAAAGCACCTCCAGCCAATCTGCATCTATATCAGCTGTGATTAAAAATAAAATCTTTCTACAAGTACCAGTACTTTAACTTCAAACATACCCCTTTAACAGTTTTGCATTCTACTTGTAAGTTTTATCCTTATTTTGTTGTGGCTGAACTAGGTTCCATAAAACGCACTTGAAGATGTCTGGTGCAAAAAGAAAGAAGTTGCAAATGAGTAATGTAAAGCTGCTTGTTTTTAATAACACACTCTTTTCGTTCAAACCAAATCCGAACTTCCTCAGACAAACAGTACCGTTTAAAAATAGTACATTTAAGTACTGATCTAAAAAGCCACATGATATTAAAAGCCCTATCCAGAAGGAGCTATTGCAAAATTAATTAAAGTACATCCATCAATATTTTATTCAATTAATTTTGCATTAGCTCCTTATGGATAGGGCTTTTAACATCATGTGACTTTTTAGATCAGTACTTAAATTTATTATTTTTAAATGGTACTGTTACCTTTCTTATTTGCAATGGTGATGGACAGGTTGACAGACGAGATCAGACAGGAGTCCCCGTGGACTATGATGTTTGCAGATGACATTGTGATTTGTAGTGAGAGTAGGGAACAGGTGGAGGAGACCCTGGAGAGGTGGAGATATGCTCTAGAGAGAAGTGGAATGAAGGTCAGCAGGACTAAGACAGAATATATGTGTGTGAATGAGAGGGAGGATAGAGGAATGGTGAGGATACATGGAGTAGAGGTGGTGAAGGTGAATGAGTTTAAGTACTTGGGATCAGCAGTTCAGAGTAATGGTGAGTGTGGAAGAGAGGAGAAGAAGCGAGTACAGGCAGGATGGAGAGGGTGGAAAAGAGTGTCAGGAGTGATTTGTGACAGACGAGTACCAGTAAGAGTGAAAGGGAAGGTCTACAAGAGGGTAGTGAGACCAGCTATGTTATATGGGTTGGAAACAGTGGCATTGACAAAAAGGCAGGAGTCTGAGCTTGACGTGGCAGAGTTGAAGATGTTAAGATTTGCACTGGGTGTGACGAGGATGGACAGGATTAGGAATAAGTATATTAGAGGGTCAGCCCAGGTTGGAAGGTTTGGAGACAAAGCCAGAGAGGCAAGATTACATTGGTTTGGACATATGCTGAAGAGGGATGCAGAGTATATTGGGAAAAAGATGCTAAGGATGAAGCTGTCAGGTAACAGGAAAAGAGGAAGGCCTAAGAAAAGGTTTATGGATGTGGTGAGAGAGGACATGCAGGTGGTTGGTGTGACAGAGCAAGATGCAGAGGACAGGAAGAAATGGAAACAGTTGATCTGCTGTGGCGACCCCTAACGGGAGCATTCGAAAGAAGAAGAAGAACAGGACTAATCAGCAGCTGCATCATGCACATACTCAGATTACGTGACAGGCTGCTGACTTCATAGTCCGGTCAGTATCCTGTTTCCTGAAGTTAAAACCACAATGGCTTCTGGGAATTTTCATTGATGCCTGTGGTCTTCCCAATCTGGACTGTTTTTAAAACAGTCTGGAGACAAAAAAGATAGAGTTTTTACACATACAATTTTGAAGAACACTGGCCCATTTTGGCACAGACCCTTCTGGCATTCCCCAGAGCTGTCAGATGCTCAGAGGCATCATTACCACTGAGTAATTTTACCATGTTATTTTTATGGAAGATTGTTATTTCTTACAAAAATTGCTCAATTATTTCTGTATATGCAGGTCACAACTCCATGATTTGCTTATTTATTTCATTTTTTTTGTCATAGTTGAGTCAACTGCTGGATTATGTGCCTGGAGCTGAACATTATAAGGGCCTATTTATCTGGTGTGACTGTAGCATGTGATTGCATATCAAACTGGGGATAGAAGCAGCAAGTCCTATTTCTGACATGTGGCTCTAGAGCTGTACCTCCATCTCAACCCTTGTTAATCCACCCCAGTCATCTGTAGTAATCCTGTAACTGTCTTCAAAGTAAAAAAAAAAAAAATGTCACTTTTTCTACTTTTATGTGGCCATCAGTCCAAGCCATTCTAGTGAAGAAGAGGGTAAAGCTTTCATCTTGCAAGAGTGGCAGTCTGACAGCAAAAGAATCAACCAAGATGAGAGAGAAAATTAGGACACCAGAGGACATCTGTCCTGTCATGGAACATAGTTGTTACACCAGGCAGACAACCACCATACAGACTTTTTGTGATGCCTGCAGCTAGAGTGCAGGTATGGATGAAAGTGTACAACTTCCTGCATTAATGCTCATGCATGTTGTGTAACTGGTGAGGGGAATACATAGGGCTTTGGAGAAAAAAAAAACTTCACGTCCTTGGGTTGTGTGATAGTAAACGGGGCCTACCTACCATGAAGTACTTGTTTCTGTAAGGTGGGATGGATAACTAAGCTGGAACAGTTGGTATGGGTCTTTGTGATCTGAGCTCCATGGAATTGGCGGGGGGTAGTGGACAAAAATAAATTATAACAAAAAAGCTTTGTCAGTCATGGGTTCATAGGAGGTTACTACGCTAGTGGCCCTTGAGTCTTTGCAGGCCTAGCCATGTTAATTCAAAGTATCCCCATTTGTTCTGTTTGTTAGTTTGCTGAACAGATTTATGAACACTGTACGTCTGTGATCAACACTGGCTACCCCTGTCCATGAGGGACAAGGGTGCCACCCTAGGTGTGAATTTGTGGTCTCCCATCCAATTCTTTAGGTTGCATTTGAACAGGGCCAGTGAGGAGCTCTGTTTTACATAAATTGGAAGTCTGTTCCAGAGAAGCGATAGTCTCTGGGAGACATATCTGTCTCTCCAGCATGTTCTGTTAATGTTACAGGTTAGGTTGAGATCCCTAGAGTGAGTGGCCCTTGTGCCATTTGACTTGCGGATGTGCGGCACTCCCATTTGGGGAGGGTCAGAGATTGGCCAGGCACAAGTCACCTCTCAGCAGCCTTTAAGATACAGATATAAGTGACAGGGCTTTCAGCCTGTCCACGTAGGTCACAGTTTGGAGTCCCTGAGGTCTCTCCAGCTGTTGCAGGTGTCTGGTGAGGTACATGCAGAAGGGTGCATTATATTCCATTAGTGGTCTGATGAGGGTGGAGTACAGTGGAGTTATAACATCCCTTGACCTGGATGATATGCCCTTTCTTATGAGGTACGCTACTCAGAAGGGGTTCTATCCAATGTGGAAACTTGGTGGTCAAAGTACAGATTACTGTCAACCTTTGTTCCCAAGTCTCCCTCCACTGGTTTGGAACTTAGGGGGTGCTGTCAATATTGTAATTTGTAGGGAATTCTGTTTTGCCCAAAGGGAATAATAATGCATTTTTTGCATTTAGTCTTAGGCCATGGCTTTGGTAACAATCATTTGCTTGTGTTAGCCCTTCTTGTAATATGTTGACATCACTGGGAGACTTAATAATTGCTCCCAGTTTTCAATCATCAATGAACATGGTGAGGCAAAGGCCATCTACTTTGGCCTGGACTTCTGAGAAATAAATGCCAAACAGTAAGGGGTCCAGCACAGATCCATGGTGATGGGTCTACTGGTGGATATGGAGTCACCAATTATGAGAGACTGTGTTCTGTCAGTGAGCCATTTAGCTACCCATCTACTAGCATAAGGGTTAATCCCTATCTGGGAGAGTTTCTTAATAATACCAGTGTGAGGAATTGTGTCAAAAGCCTTGGCAAGGTCAAGGTAGGCTCTATGCACCGTCTTTCCTCCATCCATGGCTTTGGTGACATTCTCAAAGAAGTCTTCCAGGCTTAATAAGCATGATCTGCCCTTAACAAATCCAAACTGGGTTGGGTCCAGCATTTGGAGGTTGCTTATATCCATGTTGATAAGGTCCATGATAACTCTTTCCATGGCCTTGCAGAAGAGGCTGGTTAGACTTATGGGTCTGTAGTTCCCAGGGTCAGTTTATGGCCCCTGTTTGTGCAGGGGGATTACTGTTATTCTCCATTCTTCAGGAACATAGCCAGTTCTCAAGCTATGATTAAAGAGAATGCCAAGTGGCTCCGCTATATCTTGTTTTAGATTGTTTAGTAAACAACCTGGGATGTTATCTGGTCCCATTGAGGCCATGTTTTTTTCTTTGACGAGCACAGAGATGACCCTTTCTCTAGAGATACTAGGTAGAGAGCTAGTGTCAGGTATGCTTTGGGATATGATAGGTGAGGACAGGGGGTGAATTTTGCACTGAATCTCTCCGCTAGCAGGTTGGTGATATCTTTCATAGTAGTATGAGTGATCCCATCTACAACCAGTTTGGTACATAGCTGGGCATTCCCTTTTAGACTTTGGACGTAGTTAAAGAATGCCTTATGATCATCCTTGGCTAGGGATGCAATTTTAGTTTTGTAATTTGCTTTAGAAGACTTTACAAGATTTCTGATTTTCTTGTTTAGGCTTAGGTGGGAACACTTCCTGTGCAGAGTGAAATCCCTCTTGTTTTTGGACAACAGTTCCTTCCTCTTGTTATATAATCTGTTTATACTTGAAGTCCACCATGGTGGCTTGTTTTTATAGGAATACCTGATTTTGATCTGGTCAGGTACAGCAGAGTTTATGGAGTCTCAAGTGTTTGTACAGGGCATTTGCATACATTTCTGCATAGTGATCATTGATGTCTGCTAATGCAGGTGGTATGAAGCTTTTTATACCATTGCTTAGTAGGCTGTAGTTAGCTTTGGTAAAGTTTTTTATAATTTCTGTTTCTGTGAGTGTGTCAGCTCCAGTAGATTTAAATGCAACTGATCTGTGGTCTGACCTAACCTGGGAGAGCATCATGCATGGGGAACTACAGTGCCCCCCCATGTTGGTGAGTACTATGTCCAGAACATTAGAGCCCCTAGTGAGGGTGTGAGGGTGCAGACTATCGGTTCCAGGGCATTTGTGTTAACAAAGTCCAGGAACATCTTGGCAAACATGTTTTTGCATGTGTATGTTGTGTATATGCTTGTGTATGTCATGTCTTTTGACTAGGGTGTTGGGCTGTATGGTGAGGCATTCCAGTAAATTGAGGTAGGCAATATGCTTATCCTGGTTCATGGAGGGGGACCTATAACTAACAATGATGTGGTCTGGTACTTTCCCAATAGTTAATTGGACATTGAGTAATTTGAGAGAATCATGCTGTTTGACCAGTCTTGAAGTGTATTTGGTTTTAATGAACATGGATACACCTCCACCTTCGGTTCCTTCATGCTCATTTTGAAGTCTGAATGTGTGGGAAGCATTGTAGCCTTGCACAGCCGGGTTGCTGTCAGTGGCCTTGAACCATGTCTCATTAACTGCACAGATGTCAGCACCTTCCAAGATGAGGTGTGCTTCCAGGGGGTGCAGTTTCATGTTTAAACTCCTGGTATTAAGCAGCATGACCCTGAGTTTGTCTCAATTAGATTTTGTTAGATTGGAAAATTTGTTGTTTTGACATTGCCTTAAAAGGTACTATGGGTGAGGCAAGGGCCTTTGCCAGTATCCAAAAGCTTAGGGGGGGACAGGTGCAGACCATCTCTAGCAAAGCAGCAAGGTCTGTCTACTATATTCTGGCAGGAAGAAAGATACTGGGTCCCCCTGAACTGACACCAGAAGCTAAGCCAGTTGTTGAAGTCAATTATTTTTTATTTATACTGTGGCATCATCCTGGGTGAGGGTAGGATACTGCTTAGGGCTAGTGACATACCTGTCTGGGACACACAATCAGAGATTTCCATCATGTCTGTCTTCATCTAGTCCTGAGAGGGTACATCTCAAGTCATTCATTCCAACATGGACTATGACAGAGTGATAATGGTACATGTTGAGTGACTTGAGTGCATGCGTGATTGGTTGGATCCTGGCACCTGATAGACAGCTGACCGTAACCTTCTCCTCTTCCAATCTGGTGAGGGAGACATATGTGTTGTCTCACTGTGGAGTCACCTATGACCAAGACATTTTATGTGTTTTGCCTTAGGGGCTCATTTGTTGAGAGACAGATGTGTGTGTTGATATGTGTAGTGATTTCTTTTTACTTAGTGTTAAGTGTGTTTGGAAGATCTCTGTTCTTTTGTTAGGCATTTAGTGAATACTTCCACATATGTGGGTTTATGTGTAGTGACCTTAGTTTGTGTGAGAGGTGAAGTTTGCATGATAGGTGAAGTGTGCATGCTGACCACTTGTTTGATGTCTGGTTTGTTTTTACGTGAGAGAATTGACTCCAATTCCACAGTGTATTTGCATCTCTCACATAGGGTGTTAGTTTGCTTTAGGAGTAAATGGTTGTCAGTATACATGGAACAATTACTACATTGCCTCAAGATGCCCATCTCAATCAAGATGGCAGGAGAAATGATGGGAAACTGCCCGTCCATTGTGGCAGGATTTTTCTGAATGTGGTATTTGGGAAGGAAGTGAGCTAGCTGGACTTAGTCACGAACAGCAAAAGTGAAGCAGTAATTCAATTAAATACAGTTAAAGTGCAATGCTTGCTTAAAATATACCTATTTTTCATTTTTGTTTTTCAGTGGATGCCTTGGATTTCAGTGCAGATGCACGCCAGACCACTGGCTAAAATTGCCAAACATTGAGCAGCTCTGGTAAACTGCGTGTAAACCTGCACAAATGCGAGGCTTATATACAGGCAAATTTAAGCAGTTTTAACATAACTACCACTGGGGAAAGCCCCAAACTGAGCCTTTCTCCAGCAATCCCCAACTCAGATGTGTTCCGAGTTGCACACTTCTGCCACAAGGGTGCAGGGATGCCCTCTTAATGTAAGATGGCTGGTTTAAGAGCAGAGTGATACCAAACAGTCTAGCCTATGCAATGCAAGGCAAGGAAACACAGTTTCTAGATGGGAAGGAGTAAGGGAGATTCATTTAAAGGTCAAAATAAGAGTGTCTTGTTCTGATACTTTCTTTAGTCAGATATTCAATACCTGTTCAAAACTCAGTGTAGTATTATAACCCCTAGCCAGTCTTTGAACAACAGTCTTTGATTTGTAGTTTATAGCCTAATGTTTGTTTGTGTCTTTCGGCTTTTCCTGGTTAGGGGTCGCCACAGCGAAACTCCGGTCCGCTAATGATTGGCAGTAGAGTTTTACGTGCTGGCTTGCTGGGCCTAACGCACAACCTTCAATGAAGGAACGCGCATTCACGCATGTCACCACACAGAAGACGCTCTAACTGAGAATTGAACGGGCAACGTCTAACTGTGAGGCGACAACATTGTAGTAAAATAAACTTATAGTAGTAATCATTAAAGCGGAACTAATATGACTGTAAAGATTAATTGTGAAACTGCTAAAGGGAGCATATTATTTCTTTTGCCATTTTTTTGGTATCTTAATAAATTCATACTGCAGCAAACAAAACTGCTTGTGAGAGCTCCGTCTGTCAGACATAGAAGTGATCTCCCTCATGTGCATGATCGCAGTACTCTATCTTGCACGTAAGGATCATTTGCGGGGGGTGGGTGGATAATGTCCTTTTCTGATTTTCATTAATTTTGAATTTCTCCTAAATTTGTGTAATTCTGTTTGTTATGAAGTAATGCATATCTTGTGTACTGTTTTGTACTGAATGCATGTAATTTAGTCAAGTGCAGTTATTTTAAAGCATAGCAAACCATTTCTTTTTTTTTTTTTTTTTCAAATCTTTATTTTATTTTAGTTTCATTATACATATTGTGAAACATAATACCAGCACATGTTTAACTGGGAATAATCATTATACATAGACAGAAAAAGCCATTTGCCATTCCAGTAATCGGCAAATATTCTTAAGATTCATTTCCTCAGTATGAAAAGTATGAAGAAAAAAAAACAGAGAAGGATAAACTTACATGTAAGAAACTTGACAATGTTAATACTGTTAATACAATATATTGTTCTTGGCACATAGTCAAAAATTCAGTAATTAGCTATATAGTAAAACAGAATAAAGAAAAAAAACATCACATACATACAAATATTTACAAGTAGTGCTACATTATAGTATCAATATTTTAATTACATTTATTAAAGTTTGATATTTATTTCTTATTTGTTTGTTAATATTATTAGTAGTTAGTTTATGAGATAGAATATAAGCAAACCATTTCTGTTTTTGCACTATATTCAGAAGAACCAGCTGCTTTGATCAGTACCCAGTCCATTGTCTGAGCTCAGTCACCTCCTGCTTGTTCATTGTCGTGACCTCTTAACCGTACATACCCTCATGTCCTGAAAGCCAACTGTATAGGCATTTATAGGTGTGTGTGTGTGTGTGTGTGTGTATATATATATATATATATATATATATATATGTATATAGGTTCATAGGTTCATAGGTTAGTACTAGGCTATCTGCCCTAGGGCCTACACAAGCTTAGCCATAACAATTCCCTGGCTATTTCTTCCCTGTCTATTTCTTCCCACAATATTTACTTCCCGGGACCCCTGTCTAGGAGGGTGACTGACGTGATCCCCGTGGTGAATTTCCTATCTTCCATCCAATCGTCAAGTTTCCTTTTGAAGAGGGCCAAAGAGGCGCTCTGCTTGACATGTATGGGCAGTCTATTCCAGAGTCTGGGGAGTCTCTGGGTCAGGAACCTATCCCTCCAGCATGTTTTGTTCATTGTGTTGACAAGCTTTAGATCCCTGGAGCATGTGGCTCTGAGGGATTGGGATTTCTTTAAGTGTAGCATGTCCAACAGCTCTGGGTTTGACATGGCCTTGATTGTTAAGCAGAGATCACCTCTGAGTAGACCATATGCAACAGAGTATAGCTGGAGTTTTTTTAGATGGTCAGCATAGGGCATCTGCTTTCGGCCTGTGATTCTTTTAGTGAGGTATTTCTACGGCCTTTCCAGTTGTTGCAGATGTCTTGAGAGGTACATACCAAATGGGGCGTTGTATTCTATAATGGGACTAATGAGGGATGAGTACAGTGGGATAATGACCTCCTTTTTTTGGATGAAAAGCCCTTTGTGATGAGGTGTGCTACACAGAAGGATTTCCTGAATGTTGTGGCGATGTGGTTATCGAAGGTGAGACCACTGTCCACCTGTGTCTTTAAGTCACTTATCACACTTTCGGTGTTTAGTGTACTGCCACCTATGTGGTAATTTACAGATACATGTTTTTTCCCAGAGGGGATATAACTATACATTTCTTGGCATTGAGTTTGAGCCCATGGCTCTGGCACTAAGCGTCTGTCTCTGTAAGGCCCTTTTGTAGAATATCCACATCATTTGGGGATTCAATAATGACTCCCAGTTTGCAGTCATTTGCAAACTTTGTTAGCCAGAGTCCCTCAGCGTTAACCTGTACTTCAGAGAAGTAGATGCCAAACAAGAGTGGTCCCAGGACTGAACCCTGAGGTACTCCACTTGTCACTTGTCTGGAGCTGGATTTTTAGTTGGCTACTTTTACAGTGTGGGTTCTGTCAGTAAGCCAGTTGGCAACCCATCAAGTGATGTAGGGATTAATGCCCAGCTTAGTAAGTTTATCTATAATTCCAGAGTGGGAGATGGCGTTGAAGGCCTTGGCGAGGTCCAGATAGGCTGTGTGGACCACCTTACCCTCGTCCACAGCTCTGGAGACGATTCGAAATCAATCAGGATCAGGAGACAAGATCGACCCTTCACGAACCCAAACTGGGTGGGGTCCAGTGTTTGAAGGTTGCTGATGTCTTTGTTTATAAGTTCCATGATAATATGTTCCGTGGCCTTGCAGATCGGTCTCGTCAGACTGATGGGGCGGTAGTTCCCAGGATCCAAGATGGATCCCCCTTGTGGAGTGGAATAACTGTAGCTGTGCACCAGTCAGTGGGCACAAAGCCTGAGGTGAGGCTATGATTAAACATGACACTTAAGTGAGGTGCCAGTTCATTTTATAGTTCATGTAGTACCCAGCCCGGGATGTCATCTGGTCCCATGGATGCTGTATTCTTAGCTTTGGAGAGTGCGTTTTTTACTTGTGTGGCCGTTATTTCCAGAATTTGGCAATCTTTCGGTATTGAGATGGGCCCTTTAGGGGGTGAGAGGGGGTGACATTGGCACTGAATCCATGTGCCAGGATATTGGCAATATCCTTGGGATCAGTATATTTATTGCCATTCTGTTGTAGCTCAGAGCAGATCTGAGCATTGCCATTTAGATTCTTGACATAGCTATAGAATGCCTTGTGGTTGTCTTTGGAATCTTTGGCAATTTTATTTTCATAACTAGCTTTGGAGGATTTTATGAGGGATCTCAGCTTTTTACTGAAGCTGGTAAGGGAGTTTTTGCATCCTGGGATTTTCCTCTTTTCTGCAGCAGTTTCTTCCTTTTGTTGTAAAGTTTGTTGATGGCAGGGGGCCACCAGATTGGCTTCCTTTTTTTGGAGGAAGCATCTTGGTTCTATTTGGGATGGCACGATTCTTGCACCAGTGGATGTGCTCGTGCAGTGCCTTGGTGTAGAATTCAGCAGTTGAACTTTCAGTTCCCGTCTGCATGGATGTCATGAAGTTTGTCACTTCTGACTTGAGTAGCATGAAGTTGGCTTTGGAGAGGTTTTTTATAGAGGTTTCCTTACTGGGAGGTGGGGGAGGGATGTACATGTCAAGGGTGATTAGCTGATGGTCAGACCTGACCAACGGAGGGGTGACCATAGGTGTGGAGCATCGATTTCCCATGTTCATAATGACCAGGTCTAGGATATTGGTGCCCCTGGTGAGACTGTGGATTAGTTGATCCAGGGCACTGGAATTTATGAATTCCAAGAACCGTTGGGCAAAGGTCTTGGTACACAAGTAGTTTTCCTAGTTAATGGCAGGGTAGTCACCCAGTATTAGGGTGTTTGGTTGTATCTTAATATTTTCCAGTATGTTTAGAAAGATGTAGTGAGAATCTTGGGGTATGGTGGGGGATCGTAGCAAGCTACAATATGGATTGCAGTCTTGCCTAGTGCTAGTTGCACCTGGAGAATTTCAGACACATTGTGTTGGGCAACTAGCCTGGTGGTGTGAATATCCTTGGTGAATATGGACACTTCTCCACCTTTAGTGTTTTGGTCCTGGTTTGGTGGCCGAAAAGTATGGTAAGAGTTGTAGCCTGGTATTGCAGGGGTGCTCTCTGGAGTCTTGAACCAGGTCTCATTTACTGCACAGATATTGATGCTCTCTATTTTTAAGAGTGCCTCGAGAGAGTGCATTTTGAGGTTTAGACGTCTAGCATTGAGTAGCATTATCTTCAGATTTTGCATGCTTGTACCTGTTACAGTGGTGGTTTTGTCCTTTGAACTTTGCCTAAAAAAGGCAGTATAGGAGTGGCAAGAGCCTTAGCCAGTAACCTGAATCCCAGGGGTGACAGATGCAGACCATCTCTGGCAAAGCATCGTGGTCTGTCGATCATGTCATCCCAGGCAAACGGATACTGGATCCCCTTTGACACCAGGAGCTTAGCCAATTGTTGAAGTCAATCATTTTGTCCTTATGTTGTGGTATCATTCTGGGTGAAGGCAGGATGCTACTCAGGGCTAGGGTCATACCTGCGTGGGCCACATGATCTGAGAGCTCCTCCATGTCTCTTTTCATGTAGTCCAGGGAGGTACGTCTCAAGTCACTCACTCCAACATGGACGATGACAGAGTCGTATTTGTACGTGTTGTGGAGTGAGTTGAGTGCATGCGTTATGTGGTGGATCCTAGCACCCGACATGCAGCTGACTGCAATTTTCTCCATGCTCAGCCTGGTGAGTGGGACATCAGTGTGCCTGACTATAGAGTCTCCCATGACTAAAGTGTTGGGTACATTATCTTGCCTTAGGGACTGTTGTTGGGAGGCACACTGGTGTTGTGAGCTATGTGACACTTTGGTTGTTATTGGTGTTTGCATTTCAGCTTGAGGTCCTTGTTGCTTGGGCAGGTTACTGTTAAGGGCCTCCACATATGAGAGTTTAGTGTTGCTATGTGAAGGTGTTGGTGGTGTTGGTTTAGAAGGTCTATTTTGCTTGGGGTGATGTGCGGGTATTAACTTTCTCCTTTTGACTGTCTAGCACAGTATTGGGTGGAGAGAACTTTGCGTCCAGTTTAGCTATGTAAGTGCATCTTTTGCAGGTTGTAATGTTGGGTGGTAGGAGGAGACGGTTGTCTGTGTACATAAGGCGATTGCTGCATTGCCCCAGTATGCCCAGTTTCACCAAGTGGACAGGAGAAATAACCGGAAGCTGACCCTTGGACATGCCTGGTTTGGTGCTTTTTTTGTAAAGTACAAGAGCTGTTTTCCCTTACCTTAGCAAGGTACTTTGCAATTATAGGCTGTTTAGTGCCTACGATTAATTTCTCCTTATTAACAAGGAGAGTTGAGTGCTTGTATCATTTTAAGGCTTCCTAGTGCTTTCCAGCTGATTTTAGAGCAAGTGCTATTGAAAATGATGCTTAAGTGTAAGATGAAAAAAATGGTTTATCCTAAACACTACAGTGTGCACTAGAGGAGTTAGATGTGAAAGTAGGTAACTTAAGATGTTCTTCGTGTTTCACAGTTGCAGTCATCACATTTGGGTTATCTGCCTGCAGCTAGCCCTCAACCATCCTGAATACCAGAGTCTTCGGATTTCTGCGTCGGATGCTGTCGCTTCTTCCATGACGTCAGGTCATCAGGGGTATAAAACTTGCAGCCGACGCCATTACATCAGTCTTTCATGCTGTAAGGTGCCCGAAGCAGAAGCAGTTTGCAAGTGCCGGTCGTTCGACTCCTGAAATTTTCATTTTCGAGTTTCAGACCTGAAGTCTTCACAAAGATAAGTACCCCTCTGGGGATCCTTTTTTCTTGTCCTAACCGATGTCAGAAAAAATTAACAATTGTTTTGCCTGTGGAAAGCAAATACCTCATAGAGATTTTCACTCTTAGCGCGTCACCTGTTTAGGCCCAGACCACGACGTTCCTCGCTGTTGGTTTTGTGCCTTGTTCAATGCCTATACTATCCATCGTTGGGCTATTTTTGTAGCTAAATACTTCCGATGTTCTTCGTGTTTCCCTGTTGCAGTCATAACTGTAGGGTGCTCCTGCCGGCAGGCAGCCCGAGGTCGGCCAGAATCCCAAAGTCTGGGTCCGGCGTCGGCTGTATAGGCTAGTACCCTGACGTCAGTACGCTTTGGTACATAGCCCTCAGCCGACGCCATCTTCTCCAGTCTTTCTTGCCGTGCGGTGGAAAGCAGCTCGCAAGTCGTTGGTTGGCGATTATCGAACAGCGTATTTGGTTGTTGTCGGTCCGAAGTTCTTACTTCTCTTCTCAAAGCTAAGTACCCCGTTGGGGAATCTTTTCTTGTTCCTCCGATGTCAGAAAAAGTTAATAATTGTATAGCGTGTGGGAAACAAATACCTCATAAAGATTTCCACTCTTACTGTCTACCTTGCTTAGGCCCTGACCACGATGTTTCTTGTTGTCGGTTCTGTGCCAGGTTCAACTCTCGTACTATCAAGCGCAGGTACGATTGGGCTTTAAATTATTTTGGCAGACGCTTCAATTATAGAATGTCGTCGGACACTACCGGAGTCCAAAAGAAGCGCAAAGACAGGCCGCCGAGGTCCAAACAGGACTCGTTGCAGCTGGAGCCAGCGTCCGGTTCGGCTGTCGTCAGTGAGGCGCTTTTGCAGCCCCTGTCGTCCGCCACTTCTGAACCGATGGCCGATACGGACTCCCATGGGGAGCCATCAAGGCCCACTATTTTAACTGCTGCAGGACCTTCGGAGGTCGCTCCTTCAGATGGGTCCGGAACCGCTGTGCAGGTACCGGCTTCTGAGGGGGTTTTCAGGCCTACTCACATTACTATTTCAAAGGCAAAGGCAAAGACAAAGACTCCTGTTAAGTCTAAAGTTCCAGCTCAAGCTGCTTCTGAATCCACTCCCAAGACACAAAAGCAATTATTGAGGATGGCTGAAGATTTGCTTACAATGATTAAGGGTTCTCACCCCCCTCCTGAGAAAAGGCCTCGACAGGATGTTACTCTGGATTCCTCTGACCAGGCTTCTGTATCTTCTGTTTCTTCCTCAGATCAGGACTATTCCTTTCCCCCTTATGAGGATTCGGATGCTGAGGACTTTTTACCCTCGGCCTCTCCGCCTGAGGATTTTTCTTTTGGGGAAACCCTGCATGAGATGAGGGAACATTTTCATTGGGAAGGACAGGAATATTCTGCTTCCAAGAAGAGGCTTAGAGAATTTCTTCTTCTTCCTCAGCATAGGCCTTTAGCTATCCCTCCTGTTTTGGACATTGTAGATGATGCTTTTCTGAGGCTAATTTGAATCCTGATTCCATGCCTCCTGCTCCTTCTAAGCCTGATAGATTTTATAGGGTTCCTGACTCTCATTTATTTTTATTTAAAAACCTTTCTGCGGATCCTGAAACTATTTCTCAGGGCTCTAAGGCTGCTAAGGTTGCTACTTCTAAAAATCCTATTCCCTCTGAGAAGGATTCTCGTGCTTTAGACAGGTGGGGAAAAAAAGGTATATACTTCTGCTACCCTGTCTGTAAGGGCTTTAAATTGCCAGTTTCATATGTTTAAATATCAGCAATTTCTTTTGTCTGTTTTAAAGCAAAAGCTTGCTTCCCTTCCTGCTTGTGCAGAGGATAAGGAACTTCAGGATGTTTTTCATGCTACTGAACAGGTTAACAAGCATAGCTTACATTGTGGTTTTGATGCTTTGGATGCTTCTTGCAGGGCTGCTGCCTCTGGTACTGTTATTAGGAGACATGCTTGGCTTTGTGAACAAAGTTTGCCTGAACAGGTTAAGGCTAAGTTATTAGATGCCCCTGTTCAACAAGATGTTCTTTTTGGATCTAAGGCTGAGGAAGTTATTAAAAAGATGGAGGAAAAGACAAAGTCTATGCAGACTGTAAAAGATTTCTTGCAAGTTCAGCCTCCTAGATTTTCCAGGAATTGGCCCTCTAAAAATTGGTCCTTTCCCACATCTGACAGACCTCAAATGGGAAGATATAGGCGCTCCAGAGGTCGTGGTCAAGGCCAGGCCTCTTACAGATCTAGACAATGGACTGCTTCTTCACCTAGAAGGGGAGAAGACAGATCCCAATCTCAAAGAAAGCAAACTCAATGACTCTCTCAGTTGGGCTTCAGGACCCCTTCACCTAGACGCCCCTCTCGGAGGAAAACTGTCTCTTTTTTACAGAAATTGGACTCATATTACCCAGGACAGATGGGTATTGGAAGTGATTTTAAAAGGTTACAAATTCCACTTTCACACTTTGCCAAGGACTCACGGTTGGCCAGATCTGCCAAAACTTCAATGGTCAGAGGCCTTAACTCAAGTGGATGCTCTTCTGGCCATGAGAGCCATAGAGCCTGTTCCACTCTCGGAAATGGAAAAAGGGTTTTATTCAAGACTGTTTCTGGTTCCCAGAAAACAAAACTCTTGGAGACCTATTCTGGACCTTTCTGTGTTAAACACCTTTTTGGAAATTCCAAAGTTCAAGATGCTTACTCTGCAACAGCTAATTCCAATGCTCTCTCAGGACGCCTGGATGGTGACATTGGACTTAAAGGAAGCCTATTTACATATTCCCATCAGACAAGAACGAAGGAAATTCCTCAGGTTCAAGGCAGGTTTGAGGCACTTTCAATTCTCTGTTCTGCCCTTTGGTTTATCTACTGCGCCCAGAGTCTTCACCAAGTGCCTGGCACCAGTAGTGGCTTACTGCAGACTTCAGGGGATCCAGATTTACCCATTTGGACGACTGCCTTATTCAGGCAGACAGCAAAGATCTTCTGCTTCAACATCTGGACTTTGTTCAACGTCTTCTCCTCCTACTGGGATTCTCAGTGAACATAAAAAAGTCACATTTGATCCCTTCTCAACAAATGGTATTCTTGGGAGCCCTCTTAAATACAACCTTACAAAGGGCCTTCCTCACTCCAGAAAAACAAATTCAGCTGGCTTCTACTTTCAACACCTTGGCAACTCTATCTCAGCTCACTGCAAGGAAATTCCTGCAGGCTCTGGGCTACATGGCTTCCTGCATTCTGTTGATTCCAAACGCAAGGCTTCACATGAGAAATCTTCAATGGTATCTGAAAAGTGTATGGTCACAGCATTACCACGATCTGGATATTCTGATTCCTCTGATCCCCTGCCTTCAGAAGGAGTTCCTCTGGTGGTCCAGGGCATGCACTTCAAACGAAGGAAAACCTTTTCGTCTTCCTCAACCTACTCAAATCCTAACCATGGACGCCTCGGATTATGCTTGGGGAGCACACTTTCTAGACAATTGCCAGCAGGGAACCTGGACAAAGGACCATCTTCACTGGCACATCAATCTGAAGGAAATGTTGGCAGTTCAAAATGCCCTTCTAGCCTTCAAGAATCTTCTACAACCAGGCCCTCTGCTAATTCGCACAGACAACACCACGGTCATGTGGTACATCAACAAGCAGGGGGGTTCTCATTCATACCCCCTTTGCAGACTAGCTATGGGTTTATGGGACACAGCTCTAAATTTGAATCTACATCTCCAGGCTCAATTCATTCCAGGAAACAGAATCTCTTAGCAGACAGCCTGAGCAGAAACATTTCAGATCCTCACGAATGGATGCTAGACACCAACTTGTTCAACAGGATTACTGCAGTTTGGGGATGTCCCCAGATAGATCTATTTGCATCCCATCTCAATCATCAGCTGCCTCGCTTTTGCACCAGGTCCTTCCACAAAGCAGCTTGGAGAGTGGATGCCCTGTCCTTCAGCTGGAGAAGCCTTTCAGCATATGCCTTCCCTCCACTTCCTCTACTACCTCGGGTATTACTGAAAATAAAACAGGACAAGCCCAAGTTCCTCATCTTGATTGCTCCAAATTGGCCTCGACAGTTTTGGTATCCAACTTTAAAGCTCCTGTTCTCGGGGCCTCCTTGGATTCTCCCACTGAACCCTTCGCTTCTGTCCCAGCATCAGGGTCAGTTACTACATTCCAATCTCAAGACCCTTTGCCTGGCAGCTTGGCTCTTCAAGGGAATTTGATTCCTTCTAGTCTTCCCAAACAAGTTTTGGATGTTCTTTTGGAAGCTAGACGGCCTAGCACTAGGAAGTCCTATGCCTCTAAATGGAAGAGGTTTTCTATTTGGATGCAGGACCGAGGTTCTGATCCTCAGGTACCTGATCTCTCTTCTATTTTGCTTTACCTTTCGGAAATTTTATCTAAAGGACTTTCCTTTTCTTCCATTAAGATTCATGCTTCTGCTATCTCTGCGCATTTCAGTTCTGATCCTCCTGTTTTTTCTCATCCTTTGGTGAAGCAGTTCTTGAGAGGGCTAAAATTTGCGGCCTCCAAGGACCCCTCCTGTCCCTGCCTGGGATCTTAATTATGTTTTAGAAAAACTTACTTTGCCTCCTTTTGAGCCTGCTGCATCTTCAGATATTAAGTTTCTATCCTGGAAGACTGTTCTTTTGTTAGCATTGACCTCTGCCAGAAGGGTCTCAGAGTTGCAAGCTCTCATGGCTGTGGAACCATACCTTATTTTCCATTAGGACAGAGTATCCTTGAGGACCAATCCTACTTTCATGCCTAAAGTGATTTTGAAAATGGCTTTAAATCAGACAATTCACCTTCCTACTTTCTTTCCAAATCCTCAAAACAAAGGGGAAAGGATTTTGCATTCATTAGATGTGCACAGACAGTTACGATTTTACCTGGACAAGACTAAAGATTTCAGAAAGTCTAACCAATTGTTTGTTTCCTTTGCCTCCAGTTCTCTTGGAAAACCTATTTCTAAACAAACTATTTCCAAATGGATTGCTTATGGGATCAGATTTTGTTACACTCATCATGGGAAACAGTTTTCAGGTACCATTAGAAGTCTGCTCTACTAGAGCAGCTGCCACTTCTACAGCTTTCTTCAGAGGAGTCCCTACCAAGGATATCTTGGAAGCTGCCACTTGGAGTTCTGTGCATACTTTTTCCAAGCACTACAATCTCCCCTTGTTTTCTAAGCCCAGGGCAGGCTTTGCCTCTGCTGTCTTGCAGGGTATTCTTGCCTCCCCTTCTTCTATCTAAAGCCTCCTCCCCTTTTACACTGCTTTGAGATTCCACCCTACAGTTATGACTGCAACAGTGAAACACGAAGAACATAGTACAGTTGTGTACACCTACCATAAATGTAGATGTTCGAGTGTCTTCACTGTTGCAGTCGTGGTTTCCCTCCCTCCTATCCCCTCTTTTCCTTTTTTGTGGTGTATTTGTGTTTCCTTGTTGGATTCATTTTTGGTTTGTTGGGGACTTCTGACATCTAGGGCAAGAAAGGCTGGAGAAGATGGCGTCGGCTGAGGGCTATGTACCAAAGCGTACTGATGTCAGGGTACTAGCCTATACAGCCGACGCCAGACCCAGACTTTGGGATTCTGGCCGACCTCGGGCTGCCTGCCGGCAGGAGCACCCTACAGTTATGACTGCAACAGTGAAGACACTCGAACATCTACATTTATGGTAGGTGTACACAACTGTACTTTCTCGATCTCTGTACTCCAAAATGGCTTCATTAAGCCATCCAACTGCCGATCTCCTGAAAAAACATAAGGATAAAGACAGAGACAGACCGCATATGTCCAAAACCGCCGACGATGCTTCAGTTAAGTTAGTCGCCAGTCCGCGTGTACTCAGTGAGGTGCTTTCGCAGCCCCTGATACCCACTACTACAAATTTGCAGGCCTCTACTGAGACCCATTCAGAGTCCAGTATGCCATGAGATGCTTCTTCGACTTTGGAACCTGCAGATGTCTGTACATTGGATGGGTCCGGAGCCGCTGTGCAGGCACTGGCTTCTGAGGGTGTATTCAGGCCTACTGACTTTCATGTTAAAACGACGACTTTGCTTCAAGCTAGAAATACCGAATTCTTCAGGCCTAAACCTCACACTGCACCTAGAAAACTCATGACCAAGCCGCATGCTCAGGCCCATATGCCTCAAAAACAAATTATTAGAATGGCTGAAGACCTTATTACCTTAAATAGGGGAAGCCAGCCTTCCCCTTCTGAGAGACCTAGAACTGATTTTATTTCTTATTCTTCTGATCAGGAATCTGATATCTCTGCTCCTTCTGACTACTTTGGCCATTAGAGCTTTAAATTGCCAGTTGCGTATGTTAAAGTATCAGCAGCATATTATGGGACTACTTAAACAGAAAATTATGTTGATTCCTGACTGTGCTGAACACAAAGATTTGCAAGAGTTAATGCATTCTGCTGAACAAGTTGGTAAACATACTTTGCAATGTGGTTTCGATGCTTTAGAAGCATCTTGCCATAGCTCTCAACGTCCCTCTCCAAAATGAGGAACACTAGCCCTCATAATGTGGAACAAATGGGCAAAATGTGGAACACATACTAATGGCTTACTAACAACTTCAACTAGGAAGGTCATGGGATGGTTAAAATAGGCTGGTTTTACTTACAAAGAAGATATTTTAATGAATTAATATGATTAATTTCTATTTACCATGGATTTCACTTAAAACAATTCCTAACACTGAATGTGTGACAGACTCTTTCAGTGTGGAACTTTGAGGAACTTTGAGGAACATGAACTTTTTAAGACCCCAAATGAGGTACGTTCCTCGTAATGAGGTACACTTGAGAGGTATGCATCTTGCAGGGCTGCTGTCATTGGGTCTGTACTTAGAAGGCATGCTTAGCTTAAGGAACAAAATTGGCCAGATCATGTCAAAGCTAAATTACTGGATGCACCCTTAAACCAAGACCGCCTTTTTGGTAACAAAGCAGAAGAAGTCCTCAAAAGGATGGAGGAAAAAGCTAAATCTATGAAACTGTTAAAGATTTCTTACAAGTACAGCCTCCTAGATTCAGTAGGCATTGGCCTTCAAAAAACTGGTCTTTCCAGTCCCTTCCAGTCCTTCTCAGTCCAAACCCAGGAGCAGCAGACCACCAAGACTTCAGTCTCAGGCTATGCACAGATCTAAGCGGTGGGGGGCTCCCACTTCCAAAACAGGGAGTAGTAAGCCACCCCCCTATGGAAAAATGGCACAATGACTTATCCTTAACTCTTCCAGGCCCTGCTCAACTACTTGCTCCCTTAGGAGGAAAGTTCGCCTTGCATGCAAAAAACTGGGAACTCATTACCCAGGACAAATGGGTTTTAAACATTGTTTCCATAGGATACAGATTCCACTTCCACTCACTACCAACCCCAAGTGGATGGCCAGACCTCCCCCCAAATCAGTGGGCAGAGGCCCAAAAACAAGTGCTGTCTGTCCTCAGTATCAGGGCTATTCAACCTGTCCCAACAGAACAAATGGGACAAGGTTTTTATTCAAGACTGTTCCTGGTTCCCAGAAAATCAAACTCCTGGTGTCCTAGCCTTGACCTGTCTATTCTCAACACCTTTCTGATGGTTCCAAAATTCAAAATGCTAACCCTTCAACAGCTTCTTCCTGTGCTAGCCAAGGATGCCTGGCTGGCAACCCTAGACTTGAAAGAAGCTTGCCTGCACATCCCAATAAGGGAATCTTGCAGACAATACCTACATTTTAGGGCAGGCTCCATGTTTTCTGCACTTCCCTTTGGCTTATCTACTGCGCCCAGGGTATTCACAAAGTGCCTAGCTCCAGCCATTGCATTTTGTAGGCAGAGAAATATTCAGATTTACACATACTTGGACGATTGCCTGATTCAGGCAGAAAGTCAGGACTTGCTATTACAACACCTGGCATTTGTAAAGAGACTTCTAACCTCGCTGGGGTACACCATTAACAAGAAGAAATCACACCTAATACCCTGCCAACAGATTGTATTCCTGGGAGCAAGCTTGAACACAACTTCCCAGATGGCATTCCTCACTTTGGAGAAACAAGTGTATTTGACAACCTACTGGCCACAAAAACCCAGCTATCTGCAGGGAAAATCCTGCAAGCACTGGAGTTCATGGCCTCTTGCATTCTGTTGATTCCATATGCAAGACTGCATATGAGGAAACTTCAATGGTATGTAAAAAGTCTATGGCATCAACATTCTCAGGGCCTGGAAACAATGATTCCTATCATTCCTTGTCTAAGGCAGAGTTCCTTTTGTGGGCAGAGGCCTGCTACCACAAGAGACTCCCTTTCACTCTACCCCCTGCCGCCCAAACCCTAACAACAGATGCATCAGACTATGCATGGAGGGCTCACATGGCAGGGCAGTGCATTCAGAGCAAATGGAACCCAAAACAGATGCACCTGCATAACAATCAAAAAGAAATGTTAACTGTACAAAACGCTCTGACAGCCTTCAAAGACCTTATTCTTCCAAATTGCAAACTGGGTGCAATCTTCAAATCCCGCAAAGATGTCAACATACTACAAAATGGGCTTACACAGACAAATAACTGGTGTCAAAGCCACAGCAAAGCAAACGCAAAAAAATGCATTAACATCCCCTTTGGTAAAGCAGAAATCCTTTATAATTACAACATTAGCAATACTCTCCTAAGTTCAAACCCAGTGGTGAGAGATTTAGGAACGCAAGTAAATAGCAGCCTTAATTTTAATCATCAGGTGTCCACAGTAGTAAGGAAGGCATTCTACACTGCACACCTCATAAGCAAAGGTATAACATCCAAAGCTATGGAGGTTATAACTCCCCTTTACTCGGCTGTCATCAGACCAATAATAGAGTACAGTGCTCCCTTCTGTATGTACCTCTAGACATCTACAGCATCTGGAAATACCTCAGAGCTTTCTCACTAGGAAAATTCAGGGCCTATGACACATGAACTACACAGACAAACTGAAGGCCCGATTACTTTACTCAGCATTATATAGACTGCTTAGAGGAGACTTATGCCTGGCCTACAGAGCAGTCTCAGACCCTGCCTTGATGAAGCTGCTGCACATCTGCAAATTGAATTCACTTGGTGTAGGGATCTTAACATAGGCTGCAATATTAACAGGACATGCTGGAGAGGCAGATATGTCTACCAGAGTTTGCCAGTCCTCTGCAACAAACTCCCAATTCATGTAAAACAAAGCTCCGCAATGACCCTATTTAAGCGTAACCTGAACATTTGGATGGGAAACCATACATTTACATCAGGGGTTTCACCTATGTCCCTGACATGGGCAGCCGGTGCTGATCTTAGATTCATGCGCAAACATAGACTATATGTTTTAGTCCATAAGGGAGCAAGGGTATAACATGGCTAGGCCTGTAGTGGCCTTAGGGCCAGTATCCTAGTGACCTCCTATGATCCTATAAATACTTGCTAATTTCTGTTTAGTCCTGTCATCTGTTTTGTTTATTTGGCATTGTTCTGTTTCATCCAGTGCTGTGTTCATTTCATAACACATGTAGGAAGACTTTGACATGATTTGTTATGTTTGAACTGGAGGAATGCTTATAGATGCTTATTTTCTTGTTTTCGCTAATTTCTGTTTAGTCCTGTCAACTGTTTTGTTTATTTGGCATTGTTCTGTTTCATCCAATGCTGTGCAGTGCTGTGTTCATTTCATAACACATGTAGGAAGACTTTATGACATGATTTGTTATGTTTGAACTGGAGGAATGCTTATAGCTGCTTATTTTCCTGTTTTCATTTATTGCCTTTTCAAGTTTACGTTCATTTTGGCATTGTGTATTTACTTGGTCTGTATAAGTAGCTTGATGGTTTTACTGAAGCAAGTCTAAATGGTCGATATGAAATAAAAAAGGATTCTTATACTCGCAGTACTTCAGCCAGAAAAATAGAAACCGGTGCACTTAAACTTATGAAAATGATGGAAGAAAGAACAGTACCAAGTACATAGAAAGAACAAAGTAACTAAACAGGCAATAACAAGTGCAGGAAAATAACATTTTGAAGCAAATTGTTTGCTTGGTGTTCATAGCTTGTAGCTTTCTCAAGTAGCGTTGTATTTTTGCATTTTGTGGCTTTTTCTTCTGGTACAGCTCAATGCGAGTGACTCATACAGAACAAAATTTAAGAATTTAATTTCATGCTTCTTTTTCCATCTGGTAAGACACCCACATATTTAACGTATAAATGTAGCCATTGTATAAAAGTGGATAATTTATAATTTACCAGTAGTGAGGATTGTAGATTGATTACAAAAGCAAATACTGAGCAACCAATGTAAATCCTGCTTCAACTACGGGGAAGTGTGCGAATTGCCCATCACCTTACCATCAAATGCTATTATTATATGGTTTGTATTTTTAAAATAATTTCCCTATGTTTTTAAAACAACACCATTTTATAAGCCACCCTCCCTTTTCTTCCATATCTCTGCATTGATACAAATCACTGCAGATGGATTTCCGTTTACTGCACATGTACGCACCCTTAACATAACGTATTCAGGACAGATATGTTGATTGAACGCATTCTGCACAAGTTTAAGTATGTAATGCACTCTGGGGGCATGTGAAGATACAAAAATAAAAAGCAGGACAGTTTATTTTTGTCATCCATCTTGATTGTGAACTTATTCAAATAGTTGCATGCATGTTTAGATGTGCTTTGATGTTTAGTAGTGACAAAAGCCTGTTTCTATTTTTTTTAATAGATACACTAATTTTTTGTTTACTGCAGGTATTCAAACTCAGTAGGATACATTGACTTTTACCTCCAAGTTAGTAAAGGGTTCAGACTGCAGTCTAATAAGTGGGAAATTATTTTATCTTATAATAATGTATGTCGTAATGTAATTGCATCCTTAATGAGACACACATTTTTATTTTGTTTCTGTCTCATTAAAACTGTACCTGTATAGCACAAGTAACTTCAGTGTGTACAGTTAATGTGTAGTTGCAATCTGACAGCATGGTTGAGCTAGTGAATTATTTTCTCAGGTGGTGTAATAGTCATAGGCCCATACTTCACAGCTACATAATGGGAATCTGTGAATTAGACCACTATGACTATATAAGTTCATAGGCAATTACTAAGCTAGCTGCTCGAATTAAATTATCCCATTTTGTTAGAAATTGGCTTTTTCCATCCCATGGTCGATAATTGCATATTACCCCTAATAAGAATAACTGGGATCATACCTTAGATAATATGAGGGTACCCATGTATGGAATAAATCATTTAGAAGCTGCCTGTGTAGTAGTAGAGGGTGCAGTCCTGGGATAACGTTTCCTTTTTCCATCCATGGATCCAAGTTGTGCTTGAATATGGACAAGGGTGCATTTTGTTTTACATGGCTGGGTGTCTGTTCCAGAGCAGTGGTATCCTCTGCAAGATATGCCTGTCCCTCTAAACTGTTCTGTTGTTGCATAGAGGTGTTTAGATCCTTAGACTGAGTATTTTTGATGCCATTTGACTTGCTGATGTGCAGTAAATCTATCAGTATTGGTTCGGAAGATGCCTTGTATGCAAGACACAGGTCACCTTTTAGCAGTCTGTAGTGTACTGAGTATAGTGATAGTTAATTTTGCAATACATGTCTGCTTGTAGCTGAAATACTTTGGAATGTATAAGGTGCCAGTCTCAGTGCTGTCTAACATATGTGAAGTGGTATAGTGAGACAATGGTCTCTGACTGTGTGAAATGCCCGGGACAACACTACAGGCCACCTTTATTTAACTAAGGAATGACATACTTGGCAAATTAGTTATAATCACTGTACCACACCCTCAAAAGAAACACTTAACAGGGATACATTTTGCCATGCGCATTCTCACATATGCTGCAGCAGAGGAATGCTTAACTGAGATGATAATGCAATAAAAAAGTAAACAGGGAGATTTAATTATTTTAATTATTTCATTTCTGCTTACGTATTTGCACTTAGTGACCTGTGTGGTAATAATACTTTGTACTTTACTGCTATGTTCCATCTCTTTGCATTTTTAAGTTTGTTCTGTGACACTGATCATGTTTATTAACATTTGTGGGAAGATTGTGTTTCTGGGTTATTCCCCACTTCTACGTTCACAGGTAGAATTGCTTGTAAAAGCTATCCATTTGTATTTTAAACTCTCCTTGGCCTGTAGTCTTGTAGATAATTCGCAATGGCAGCAGAGCTGTGTAATCCTGCTAGAGGGTTTGAGCCTTAGTAATTTATTATTGCATTTGTTTAAATAAACAGCGTTACTTCTACATTTCTGCATAGTCTGGTGCCTTAAACTGTAGCAGAAGGTCAATAGTGAGAGAATTGTCTGTGCTGCAGTTTGTGCTTCATTCCAGCTATATTCTGCTTAGCTTTTACCTGCTTAAAGTTGCATTCTGTGTCTTCCCCATTCCCACAGTAACACATTAAACTAAAGTTTTGAATGCGCTTTGGTGTCACCATTATTTGATTATATGCCTCTCTAGCCAGCCTGGTTGATTTTCCCCAACCCTCCCATCCTTATTGGTAGTGCTGTTTTATAGTAAGACACATGTCATGGCCTCCACTCCTTATGATAATCTGAGTTCCAAAGTCCCTGTCTCCCCTCTTTCATTATTATAAACTATTGTATAAGCTGTTTATGTACTCTTCCCACCCATTGTTTTCCATAGCTCCATAATACTAAGTGCTTACCCAGCAAACCAATACAGCAAACTCTCAGTTAACCGGAACTCAAGCAACAAGAAAAAAAAATCAAGGAAATACAGTACAATTTTCATGTGTTGCACTTTCTGTTTCCCCTCTGCAGAAACATACCTTATGTTTTAGAATTTTAGAATTTTAAAAAGGAAAATAGGTATAAATTCCCTCTCTCCCCGACCTAAGAACAAGTCAGACCAAATAGTATAAAGTACATTATTAGTCAGGCCTATTTTTAATAGTAACTCTGAAGCAACCAGAAACTAGTTATCCGGCATCTACCAATCCTCATGGGTCATCGGTTAACTGAGAGTTTACTGTATTGATCTTGAGTAAACCTCCTTTACTGAATATTTTCTCCAGCTCATTTTACAGGAGCTCAGCAAAGCCTAGAGTCCGAGCCTGTATTCAAGAAGTATTTTTCATGCATCCATTGCCATCCAGACCATTTAAGTTCCTTTGTTTGCTAAACTGCCCTTAAGTTACTTTGAGGGGTCACTCCTCTTTTCTGCTTTTATGTGTGCATGTCACTGATTTTTTTTTTGTAGTAAAAAAAATGTTCTTCCGTGCACTGCTACTGCTGTAAGACTGCCTAGAAATTGTCTTCTGCAGGGAATTTCTAACTAGTTGGTTAAGTGGTTTGTGTTAGTATTGCACTTGTGGGTCTCTTGTACTGTGTTTTTACATTAGGAGGACTGGGTTTATTGATCTTGTGGCAGCAGGTGTTTTGCTAGTCTATCTGAGTCAGGAAATACACAAAAGGAGTCCGATAAAGCACCCTTAATCACCTTTGAACCCCAGTGCACCACCCCCTTGTGGCTCACAAATCAAAGGACTGGACAGAATGGATATGTAATTTCCTAATGTCTCTTTAGCCAGCTTGGTGGATATGGGCATGTTTACCAGCAGCCACTTAATCCTTAAAATAGCAGACACGGTATGTGAGAGGTATACTTACTCAGTGACACTGGCGGCTAAACTCTTATATACAACTGCACATCAGGTTGTTGAAACCATGCACACAGCACCCATCTCACATAGCGTACAACACACACAAATAGGCTAACATATGCTGAGGCACTTAAAAGCAATCTTCCTAAACAACAAACATTACCTAGCTCACCCATTGTCAGTCATGCCTTAGCAAGACCAGCACCACACATACCATCAGTCTCAGTGGATGTCCAAATACTAAGTACCTAAGGCAAGCAAGCACACTTCCCAGGGCTCTCATCAAAGACAATTCCATTGTAAGATATTCAGATGCCCCTCTAACCAGGCTGAACAAGGAGAAGATCACTGTTAGTTGCTTGCCTGGAGCCAGGTGCCCGATCACACATACACTCAAGTCATTACACTCAAGTCATTACACCACAGGTACCAGTATGATTCCATCATAGTCCATGTAAGTGTAAGTGACCTGAGGTGTACCTCTCTGGATATATGAAGAGAAGGATCCCATTCAGAAGCTCGACTTAACAGAATTTGAACCTCCTATGGTCAAGACCATATGATCGACTTTCTGAAATGTCAAAGCTTTTTAGTAGAGATGGCGGTACAGTGGGGATCAGGGAATTTACTCCTTTCCTCACTGTAGTGTGATCTCTGAGTTGATATATAATATGCAGGGGGGGTGTGGGGGTGCAGTGGGGCTTGATCCCTTGCAACAGTGTAGATTTTTGTTGGTTTTTTTTAGTCCGACTTTTCAGAAAGTTGATAATATGGTCTAGACTAAATGTAGTTAGACTTTCTGATAACTCGAGCTTCTGAATGGTATCCAAGGAGACAGATTATGGAGCTTTCAGACTATGTCTCAGGCTGGTACGAACCTGGCACTGGGCAGCATATTACCATTTCTGAGGACGGTGCTACAATATGAGCAAAAAAATAATTTATTTCAACAACTGGCTGTCTTTCTGGTGTCATTCTAAGGGGATCCAGTATTTGCCAGCTAGGTAGGACATGGTTAACAGATCACATTGATTTGCCAAGGATGGTTTGAACTTTTCTCTCTAGGCTTTTAAATTCTGTCTAAAACTTTGTCCACTCACATAGTACCTTTTTTAGGCAATGCCAAATTGATAAACCTACCGACGTGACAAAATCAATTCAACTGAACCTCAAGGTGTTACTGCTCAAGGTCAGGAGCCTAAACAAAAAACTGCACACCCTCCAAGTCCTCCTCACACTCGAGACTATAGACATCTGTGCACTTAGCAAGACATGGTTTAAAGCAGCAGGGAGTAACTGGCAATGCAAGGTTTCTGTGCATTCCGCACTTTTAGACCAGTAGCTGCACAGACCAGGGCTAAAGGAGGAGGTGTTTCAGTATACATCAGTAACAAGTATAGCTCTAAGGTGATTAAACAGGATGGCATGCTGGAGTTCTTCCATGTGCAGATCACCTTTAACAAAGTCCCTTACCATATCCTAGCCAACTGTAGGTCACCCTCCATGACCCAAGAAGCTCACAATATATACTTGGACCTACTGGAGACATTTCCATCCAACCTAATACCCTGCTTATGGGAGAGTTTAATTATCCCTTTATAGAGTGGGAATCCAACACAGCCTCAAATCTACAGGTGTAGAAATTCCAGGACTTTGTAAATACAATGCATCCAGTAGAGATTCCAACATACTAGACTTTGTGCTTACAAATATGAGACAAAGCTGTACTCCCAGTGTCTCATCCTCCCTGGTAAGGTCTGACCATAAAGATGTCTCCTTCAAAATCCAAGTCAATTCCATAATGCCATCAAAACTAGCAACAGGAACTATTCTACGGCAAATTAACTTTTATTAAGTGATGCATTCTCAAAATTCAGTGCCCCTCCAAACTTAGAGAGCACAGCAGCCTATGCTGAATTGCTCTCAGAAACTCTGTACAACCATGTCAGTGGCTGCATAGAGGCTGCTGTACCTACCAGAAGTAAGCCCAAAACTAGCCCTAGAAACAAACCACCCTGGTGGCATTCCAAGTTAAACCCGGATATACAATAAAAGGAAAAAAATATGGCAAAAATCTCTCATTCAAGTATATAGGCAACTAAGAAGACTAATTAGGTCAAGAAAAGCTAACTTTGAGGTTATGATAGCCTTCCAGGTGAAAGATAACCATAAGGCTCCCTACAGCTGTGTCAGAAATCACAAGGGCAGCATACAGCAATTCACTGAGCCTGATGATATAGCAAACCTGTTAGCAGACAAATTCATTTCCAACTTTACCCCCCTCTCACCATCCAACCATCCCATCAAAAGTACAATCCAGCTATAACTGGGGAGCATGTACTGGCAGCACTCACTAAAGCCAAGAACACAGCCTTATTGTGCCCCAGTAACATCCCAGTATGCCTTCTGAATAGTCTAAAAATATGACTTGTCAGGACCCCTGGAGTCATCATTTAGCTGTAGTCTTAAAACAGGCTTTATGCCATTTAAATGGAGGATTGCAATGGTCAGCAGAACCTGGAAACTATAGACTCATTAGTCTGACTAGTCTGAATTGCAAAGCCATGGAAAGAATTATCATGGAAATTATCAACAAGAACATAGGAGTCTTCCAGACCCTGGATCCATCCCATTTTGACTTTGTCAAAGGAAGGTCATGCTTACAGAATCTGATGGACTGCTTCGAAAAGTCACTAAAGCAATGTATGAGGGGAAAATTTTGCATACTGCCTACCTAGCTCTGGCTACAGCATTTGATACAATCCCCACTCAGGCATTTACACTAACTTATGAAACTAGGTATAAACCTCTTTATAACATGCTGGGTAGCTAGTTGGTTAACTGACAGGACCTGGCTTTACTGGAAAGGCTCACCCAGATTCTGCTACAGCTTGCTGTGAGGAAAAGGTTAGTTTGCTTTTTATTTTTTGTATTTTGTATTACATATTGCCTTTTTATATTTTGTATACTGTGATTTGTTTTCTTTACACTGTTTTACTTGTATTCTGCTTTTAATTGCATATTAAAACTTGAAAAGCGACCACAGCTCTGCCTCTTGTGAGTCAGACAGAATTTTCTCCTCTCTCACCCTGTCACTGTTGTGTTCTGAAACACCACTGTCTTTCTAGTTGCCTTCCCCTTATGTTAATTTGACCATATATCTCATTCCCTCTCTCCTTTCAGTGCCTAGTGTGAGTAAGCACAGCATTATCATTTTGTGAAATCACTCCTGTTCAGCTATTTAAACTTATTGGTCTTCCTATTGTATTCCATAGTACCAGAATACAAAAGTGCCCACCCCCTTTCAGTCTATCTTGCTGTTTTAAAAATAGTGGCTTTCCAGTATAACTTAACTTTTCAAACAGGTAAAACTTTTTACCCACTTTTCCTATCTAACTGCTTAGTGCACACTGTAGTGTCTATGATGAATCATTTTTTCTTCATATTACCTTTAAGCATCTGTTGCAAGACAACCAGTTATTGGAAAGCCCACATTCTGCCTCTCAATAGTCATCTTGGGATTAGTGCTTCTGTTTTCTCCTGGTGAGAGACAGAGTACAAGGAAATTAATTTCTGGAAACTGCTGATCACCAGAAAGCCTAATAATTGTTTTATAGGTGACAGCTTGGAATCTGTGCTTATATTCTGATTGTGGTGAGAGAAGGAGCAGAGTGCACTGATTCCTGAATGCTTGTGGTTGGAGAGTGTGTGCGCTTAATGTACCTGATTGGTCTGATTGCTATTTGAGGCATCTACCAGAAAAAGACTACAAGCCTACAGATCCTTGCATCATTTGGGACAAGACTGTGGATCACCAAACTGGATGTGGCCTGCTTCTCTTCTTGGGCTTGGTGCTAACATTTTGCATCTGGTGAGAGAAGAAGCAAAGGAGCATTTTATCCCAACAGAGTGAAGTTGTGGTGAAACCAACATTAGTAGCAGCCAGGCAGTAGCCATTCATGCGACTCCCCTCTTTTCATCATTCTTGACAAGCTAATTCGTTGTTTTCAGTAAGTACTGCTTGATTTGTTTCTAACTTCAGAATAACTGCATAAATACTTCATCTTTAAATTTTCAGGGTTTACGTATTAGTTTCCTCTCAAGTGTTTGGCAGTGCTCTGTGTAGACTGAGATACCTTGAGTGACATTTTTCCTGTAAAAGCACAATTTAAATTTCTCCAATTCCTAGTTGCACACAGGACAACTAGTTTGCAGTGACAAGCACTGTACACGTAGTTGCAAACTGGATACTCCTGACAGTGTTCGATATTCTCACTCCAACTGTCTAATCAATAAAAAAGGGTCAGTTGCCATGGATATGAACTTTCCTGTTGTTTCTGTTACCAGCTTGGTGGATATGGGCATCCTGAGGCAATGTAGAAATTGCCTCATGTTTACTGACAACCAGTTAATTCTCAAACTGATTTGGCATGTAAGAGATGTATTACACAATGTCACTGGAGGCAAAGCTGTCACATAAAAATACTCCTAATGTCAATAAGGTTGTCAGTAGTACACACGTTGCATCCATCACGCACAATTCAAAGCAGATGTATAGACCCACATATGCTGAGGCACTTGCATGTAACCTTCCTAAACCAAAAAGACCTCCTAAATGAAGAACACATAACAAATACCCTCAGCAGCCCCAAATGCACTCTTTCAAAACAACCACATCAACACATACAGCTACATCTCATGGAGCCTCTATCTCTAAGCCCATAAGGCAAGTCACCACACGATCCAACATTCTAGTCATTGGAGACTCCATCGTGAGACACACTGATGTCCTTCTCACCAGGCTGAGTAAGGAGAAGGTTATGTCAGTTGCTTATCAGGGGCTAGGATCCACCACATTATGCATGCACTCAGGTCACTGGACCACAGTTACCAATAAGACTCAGTCATAGTCCATGTGGGAGTAAATTACCTGAAACGTACCTCCCTAGACTATATGAAGAGAGACATCATAGAGCTCTCGGAATATGTGTCCCAGGCTTGTATGAGCCTAGCATTGAGCAGCATTTTACCTTCTCCAAGGATGATGCCACAGTATGAACAAAAGATTATTGACTTTAATAATTGGCCTAGTTTCTGGTGTCATTTTAAGAGGGTGTAATATTTGTCAGCATGGAAGGAGATGGTCAACAGACCACGTTGCTTTGCCAGGGATAGTCTGCACCCCTCCCATTTTGGCTTTTGAATATTAGCTAAAATATTGTCTTCCCTAATAGTGCCTTTTTTAGGCAATGCCAAACTGAAAGTACTTCTGACATAGCAAACCAAAACCAAGAAAATCTAAAGGTATTACTGCTCAATGCTAGGAGTCTAAACAAAAAACTCCACTCCCTAGAAGCTCTCTTTACCCTAGTGAATGCTGATGTCTGTGCAGTCACTGACACATGGTTTAAAGCTGCGGAGAGCACACCAACAGTGGAAGGTTATAATGCTTTCCACACATTTAAGCCAGCTACCTCACAGAAGGCATCCTGGGATGTTGTCTGGGCTCACTGATGCAGTGTTCTTGGTCTTAAGAAAGAGCATTAAGGACCTGTTTACTAGTGATAGTAGGGGAGTTATATTTGATGATATTTCTTGAGGGAAGGTTGAGGGGTAGAGAGGGGTAAAGTTGGAGCTGAATTTATCAGCCAGGATGTTTGCTATATCTTCTGGCTCAATATAGGTTGCTCCTTTCACAACCAGCTATGCACACAATTGTGTATTGCCTTTGAGGTTGCGGACATAGCTAAACAATGCTTTGTGGTTATCATTGGCCTGGGAGGCCAAACTGACCTCAAATTTGGCTTTGGTAGACTTTATTTGTTCTCTGAGTTGTTTGTTTAGTTTGATAAGAGTGATTTTATCCTGCTGGGTGCTGCACCTTCCAATTTTTGCCATAATTTTCTTCCTCCTGTCATATAGCCGATTTATTTTGTGATTCCACCAGGGTGGCTTGTTTTTTGAGTTAGTTCTGTACTTCTTCCTGGTGGGTACAGCTGCCTGTATGTAGCTATTAACATGCTTGTACAGGGTCTCTGTGAACAATTCCTCATAGACATAAGTGTTCACAGAGTTTATGGGAGCTTGAAATTTTGCCAGGTTCTCACTTAATAGCGGGAGGTTAATCTTAGAATAGTTCCTGAATATTCCAGGTTTAGCTGGGGGTCTAGGTTGCATTTTTACTTCAAAAGAGACCATTTGGTTGTCTGACCTTACCAGGGAAGGCATTACAGCAGGGGGTGTGCAACAGTCTCCCATATTAGTGAGGATCAGATCCAGTACGGTTGCACCCCTGGTTGGTGTATTGACTGTCTGGTCCAGGGAGTTTGTGTTTACAAAGTCCAGGAATCTTTGTGCCTGTGTGTTTGGTGTCATACAGGTTTGCCAGTTAATAGTGGGGTAATTAAAGTCACCCATGAATATGGTATTGAGTTGTATGGTTAGTGTTTCTAATAAGTTTAAATACATGATGTAGGTTTCCTGGGTCATAGAGGGGGAGCTATAGCTTACAAGGAACATGACCTATCAGGGCCTCTGGAATTACTATTTAACTGTAGCCTCCACACAGGCTTTGTGCTTCGTGAATGGAGAAAGGTAACCGTCATCCCTCTGCACAAAGCTGGGCCATCTGCAGACCCCGGAAACTACAGACCCCTAAGTCTCACTAGTGTTATATGTAAAGGCATGGAAAGCATTATCATAGAGGTGATCAGTAGAGATATAGTAAACCTCCAGACACTGGACCCAACTCAGTTTGGTTTCGTCAAGGGCAGATCATGCCTACTCAATCTGGTGGACTTCTTTGAGAAGGTCACCAAAGCAGTAGATGAAGGCAAAATCATTCACACTGCCTACCTTGACCTGGCCAAGGCATTTGACACAGTACCCCACTCAGACATTGTTGACAAACTTGAGAGGTTAGGTACAAACCCATATCCACATGCCACCCGGTGGATAGCCAACTGGCTCACAGACAGAACCCAGGAAGTTAGAATTGGGGAGTCCACCTCTACAAAGAGGCCAGTCACAAGTGGAGTCCTTCTGGGATCAGTCCTTGGACTCCTCCTTTTTGACATTTACTTCTCAGAAGTCAAGGCCAATGTCAGTGGTCTCTGGCTGACTAAATTTGCAGATGATTGCAAATTAGGACCTGTCATTGAATGTCACACTGAAACAAATATTCTAAATGAGGGGCTGACAGACAAAGAACTGGTGTCAGAGTCATGGACTAAAACTAAATGCCAAGAAATACATAATAATATCCTTTGGGAAGTCATCCATCCCTGGTAACTATCATATTGACAACACACTCCTTAGAGTTGACCCAGTGGTCAGGGACTTAGGGAGACACATAGATAGTGATCTAGCCTTTGATCATCATGTGTCTACAGTGGTGGGGAAATCATTCTATGTTGCACAACTTATAAACAAAGGTATGGCATCTAAGTCCAAGGAAGTCATTGTTCCACTGTATTTGGCATTCATCAGACGTATTATTGAGTACAGTGCCCGCTTTGGTATGTACCTAACCAGGCATATTCAACAATTGGAATGTCCACAGAGGTTCCTCACTAAAAGAATACAGGGAGTAAGTAATATGTCCCATGCAGACCACCGCAAGGCCCTATCCCTGTATTCTGTCTCCTACCGGCTTTTGAGGGGAGATCTATACCTGACATACAGGGCATTGTCAGACCCCACTCTGATAAACTTCCTGCATATTCAAAAAACAAACAGCACCAAA
Source organism: Protopterus annectens (assembly GCF_019279795.1). Classification (NCBI taxonomy): domain Eukaryota; kingdom Metazoa; phylum Chordata; order Ceratodontiformes; family Protopteridae; genus Protopterus; species Protopterus annectens. The sequence continues at coordinate 706,346,271 of NC_056737.1, read as the reverse complement.
ATTACCCATTCTAAAGACTTAAACCTTGCCTGTGATATAAATAGGACCTGCTGGAGAGGTAGGTATGTATCCCAGAGACTACCCCGTCTATGGAACAGGCTCCTCATCCATGTGAAGCAAAGTTCCTCCCTAACCCAGTTCAAGTACAACTTGAACAATTGGATGGGAAATCAGAAATTCATCCCTGGTTTGGCAACTATGTCTCTAAGGGGCACAGGTAACCTGTAAATGGTTCATCTCCCAGGCCCATACTTACACTTATCAAGGGTATCAGAACTTGTCAGAGATTTGTGATGCACGGCTAGGCTTAAAAAGGCCCTTGTGGTTGATAGCCTAGTAAACACCTATGAATCTATAAGAGGTTAGAATCAGTAAGACCACCTACACATAGAGGCCAATCACCAGTACTGTCCCCCAGGGCTGTGTGCTGGGCCGACTCTTGTTTGGCATCTAATCCTTAGATGTCAAAGCCAATGTTAAAGGCCGTTGGCTGACTAAGTTCATAAACGATTGCAATGTGGGAGCAGTCATTGAATGTAGTACAACCTCTGCGAGTACGGCAGCTGCAAGGTCCAAAGAGAAACAGCAACCCAAACAAAAAACAAGGACCAGCATACAAGGCACCTTTAAATAAACATGAATTACTTTAATAAAAGTATATTAGTTTTTTTAACAGACTACTTTCAGCTAAATCAATACAAAGTCTTCATCAGTGTTAAAGATTCACAGAAAAAAGAACCCATTTTATAAATGAGTGAGTTAACCATGTGATTGATTACAACTGCTCATTAAGACCTGGCTTAAAGAGACCACCAAGTTTAATAATCCATTTTTTCTCCATGGAATTCAGTAGTTCATGCCAACCTAATTTGTTGTTTCTGGGTCTATTTATTTTGTCAGTAATGGTGAAACTGAAACATGCATTTCTGTGTATTAATGAATGCTTATAGAGAGCATTGGTTTCTCTCTTGTTTTTAATGTCACTGAGGTGTTCAGATATTCTAAATTTCAAGGGTCTTGAAGTTTGACCAATGTAAAATGCAGGACAATTGCACTTGGCCAAATATATTACCCAGTCCGAGGAACAGTTGGCAAAAAATGTTATATTATAATCCTCGGGGGGTGTTTTGACTACTAAAACTTTTTGTTTTAAGTAACTTGGCACAATGCGTGCAGTGTCCGCAAGGAAAGCATCCAATTAGAGGTTCACCTGATAGCGTGGTTTGGATACTGTTGGTGCTCGTGGCTTGCAAATGTTTGAAATGATTAAAAAAAGCAGATAAATTTCTGCCTTTGCGGAAAGAAAACAGGCATCTGTCACCAAGTATTTCATTGAGTTTCGGGTCACATGTTAATATATTCCAGTTTTGCTGAACAGTATTGATTAATATGTTAGTATTGCGTCCATATGTAGTAATGAGTCTGGGTGGTTTGGAATTTAATTGGTTCCTATTTTTGTAAAGAAGGAGATCTTCCCTTTTCATGTTGTCCACAGTATGTTTAGTATGTAATAATTGACCCATTTTATAACCCCGATCATGAAATCTGAGAACTAAATCGTCCCTGAATAGTGTATAGATGTGTTGATCAGAACACATGCATTTGATACGCATAAACTGGGATTTGGGAATGTTTTTGCAAATGTGGGGGGGTGAAAGCTGGAGGCATGGAAGAGTGAATTGTTCTCAGGGAATTTACGATGGATTTCAGTAGTCAACGTATGATCAGATGCACGGCAAACCAGGACATCCAAAAAAATAATTTTATTTTTATCATAGTTGACAGAGAATTCGATTCCCCATTTATTTTCATTCAAATATGTAGTGAATTCCAAAAGATATTCAGTATCCGCCCTCCATACCAACCAGCAGTCGTCCAAATATCTTCGCCAGATGTCCATTTCTTCCATATAAATATTATGTGAAATGTCATAAATGACCTGTTCTTCGAAGTATGCCATGAACAAATCTGCGTATATTGGGGCAAAAGAAGCCCCCATTGCTGTCCCCTTAGTTTGCAAATAACTTTCCTTGTAAAAGAATACATTCTTAGTCAAGACATGTTCTGTCAAACACAACAATAGGGTATTAAAGCCGGGTTTATATAATTCTTTCTTGTTAACCCAATATTCTAAGGCCTCCAAACCAGCCCAGTGTGGAATATTAGTGTAAAGTGGTGTTACATCCAATGTACAAAGTAACCAGTCTGGTTCCAACTGTGTTTCGGAAATGATTTGGAGAAATTCCGTAGTATCCCTAAACCTTGCTCTAACACATTTTAAAAGTGGATGTAGATATTTGGTTAGGAAGAGGGATAAAGGTTCAGTTAACTAATTCCTACCAGAAACAATAGGTCTGCCAGGAGGATTCTGGAGGTTTTTTTGGATTTTGGGTAGAAAATATATATACTGTGGGCAGGGGTCGGATATAGTAAGTTGGGTCCGTGTATTATTGGTGATGATACCTTCTTCAACAGCTAATGTGAGGAAAGAATCAATCTTTTGTTTGAAGAAAGGTGTAGGGTCAATGGGTAATTGTGTATAGTATCGTACATCGGACAATTGTCTGAAAGCTTCCTTGTCATACTGAGACAGATCCTGTATTACTATCGCACCCCCTTTGTCCGCACCAATAAGATTTGAATATTATATGTATTAGGTCCTTAGTCTTCATTACCAAAGGCCTACATATAATTACCAAAGGTATTCCGGAGGTTTTTTTGGATTTTGGGTAGAAAATATATATACTGTGGGCAGGGGTCGGATATAGTAAGTTGGGACCGTGTATTATTGGTGATGATACCTTCTTCAACAGCTAATGTGAGGAAAGAATCAATCTTTTGTTTGAAGAAAGGTGTGGGGTCAATGGGTAATTGTGTACAGATCCTGTATTACTATCGCACCCCCTTTGTCCGCACCAATTATAACCAGCTCATGATTGTTGGCTAGTTTGGTAATGTTGTCCATGCATGTTCTGGATATATTGTTAGGTAAAGGGGTAAATGACCTATATTGAAAGTGAAGGTCTTTAATAATCGCATGTTGAAACATAAAGACATGTTGATTCATGGGAGGCATAAAAGAAGATTTGTGATATTTAAATTCATCAGAGATCTTTGATGACTGTTGTTCCTGAAAAAAATAATTTAAGATTAAGAATCCTGCAATATGAAAGGATGTCATTAACAAAATTTTCTTCTGAAACAAAGAAACCAGGAATGAATGATAAACCTTTATTGAGAATTTCAATTTCAGAGGAGGTGAGGACATGAGATGAAATGTTGGTTATATTCACATTTGTTCTTTGTTCACAAACATCTGTAGTAAACTTTCCATATTGTCTACAGCTTTTATGTTTTCTGCCCCCCCTCCTCCTGTGTGTAAACCCTGAATGGTTAGGGAATTCCTTCTTTTCAATGCTGGTGAGCCTGTAGCACCCACAGAATCAGTGTCTAGACCTGAAGAGGAATCTTCACCTGATGTGTCTGTGTTATGGAATGGACCCTTTTTGAGAATAGATTTAGTGCGTTTCCTTTTGGAAGTCGTCCGATTTTGTGAACTGAATCGGACATGTTTTACTTTATTGTCAAAATTGAAGGGATCACCTTTAGTGTAATCATCTAAGTCTCTTTGAAACTTCTTTTTCTTCCTTTCCTTTAGTTTCTAATGTTAACAATTCTTTACTTAAGTTTTTTATGCTATTGGTATATATTGTTTGTCCTTCAAACAGCTTGGCTTTATCACTGAGTAGAGTGATGGATGCTATTTCTTGTTCAATAATCCTGTTAAGATGATTAACCAATATTTCAACAAATTTAAGAGATGTTTCTTGTTGTACCTCCCCCCATTGTTTTAATAAGAGATCATCTGGATTGTTGACCAGTGGTTGTGTACGTATGCGTAAACCACGTGGAGTAATTCCTTTGGCCAAATAGGCACGAAAAAGCTTATAGTGCCAAACATTATTTCGTAGAGATCGCATATGTTTGATTAAGTTGGAGAAAATATTCTCACAACTATCATTGTTGGGTGCAGCACCAGAGCCTTCCAAACATTCACTAAGTGGCCCTAATCCAAAAGCTGATAGGTCATCTCTATTAGCAAATAAGCATGTAAGTAAATTATCCAATTCCATATTAAGCATAGAGATGATAATGACTTGAAAAATACAAAAGTTATATATAGATGGATAATCAATTCATGGACATTATGCAAAGGACACAAAATTGTCACTTCTATATGAAAATCTTATATATTCCAAAATACAATATAAATTTAACCTTGGCCGGTTCAAAAAATGGATCAATAAGCAATATGCCTGTAATAATATATAAATGTGAAAGGTTCTCCACAAAAAGAACTATGTGGACTAAACCAGGTCATTTGCCGGTCCTAATTTGAACCAATAAGCCACTGGTCAGTTTACTGAAGAATGATCAATAGCAAAATATATATTTTTTCAAAGTCAAAATCAGAGCCCCATTTAGGTCACAAGGTAGGAATAGGTGAAATGGAAATGATGCTACACAACAAAATCCCAGGCATCAATAGCCCAAAAAATAAAAATAATTTTGACATTCATAAGCTTTCAATGAGCCCAAACCAATGAATATCGAATAATCCAAAAACATATACTCGGTGATTATAAGGGCAAAAATACCATAATATAAGAAAGTGCATATATCAAATCATTATTAAGGAATGAAATAATTCTGTATAAGCCAAACATACTCAAAAATGGGGCCCTACTGAGTAGTTGGAATATCTGGTATAATAAAGATAATCCAAGAAAATGCACAAAGGTCATATAACCACAACCGAATGTTCAAAAAATCAAAAAAACTGCCTGGCAATGATGATATCTAAAAATTTCTTAATGCACAAAAAACTGAATCATGTGATATGATATATAAATACCTTTGGTAATTATATGTAGGCCTTTGGTAATGAAGACTAAGGACCTAATACATATAATATTCAAATCTTATAGGTGGGACTTAATAATGAAAGTTTAAAGTTTCAGTTATACTTATGGGTCCAAAGATAAATATGTATAGTCCTGAAACACCCATATATGATACTTATATAAGTTGAAACCAAATTAGAGTTTTCAGTATCTAGAAAATGCCAAACAAATTTTATGTAAATACAGTAAACATTAGAGAATGTTCTGCATGAAAGGCAGAATTCAAAAAATAATAATATCCATATGAATATAAATAAAATAGTATTTGAATGAAATGCAAAAATTGAAATAACCTGTACATCTATTTATAAATAATATATAACTGCTGAAATTTGACATTCACAATGTTTGACCGATGTAAAAATGGTCATACACACACATTTACCAATACTGCAAATATCACTCTTTGAAAAAAGTCAGCATGATAGTACCAACTCGAACACTTGGAAATAATTAAAATAACATGTGAATAAAGAATAGAACAAAATGAACTTGAATTGTCTCACGTACACCAAATATAAGTGTCACAAATAATGTTCCGGATGTTTAACCATTACCAAGAAAGCAGGAATAGTCAGCCCACACAAGAGAGAAACCAATGCCCTCAATAAGCATTCATTAATACACAGAAATGCATGTTTCAGTTTCACCATTATTGACAAAATAAATAGACCCAGAAACAACAAATTAGGTTGGCATGAACTACTGAATTCCATGGAGAAAAAATGGATTATTAAACTTGGTGGTCTCTTTAAGCCAGGTCTTAATGAGTAGTTGTAATCAATCACATGGTTAACTCACTCATTTATAAAATGGGTTCTTTTTTCTGTGAATCTTTAACACTGATGAAGGCTTTGTATTGATTTAGCTGAAACCGGTCTGTTAAAAGAACCAATATACTTTTATTAAAGTAATTCATGTTTATTTAAAGGTGCCTTGTATGCTGGTCCTTGTTTTTTGTTTGAATTGCTGTTTCTCTTTGGACCTTGCAGCTGTTGTACTCGCAGAGGTTGTACTACTTTTGGTTTCCTGTTTTTTCTCTGCGGTTGGCCTGTGGCACCTTTTGCTTAACAGCAGCAGGAGAATCTTAATCTGGACCTACAATTGTCGATTTTGGACCTATCTTGTGCGATCAGATTTCCAATTTTGTGAGGAAACAAGTTTGGACCTATATTTTTTTCTCACTACAAATGTAGGTATCCTTGGTTTTCATGCCTCAACCTTTGAACCATGGAGGTTCCGTTTTTCTATTTATGACAGTTTAACTCCTTTTTGGAGTCTTCGGTGATATTTGTTTACTATTTTCATGTTTTTCTATCTCACTATATTGGTGGAGCTAACCTGAAACATTCAGTGTATAGGTTTGGATTGGAGTAAGCATGCTGTTTGGCTTCAGTTTTTCATTTAAAGCAAATGCATCGCTTTATGCAAGCCATATAGACTATTTATGTGCATTATTTTGACTTGATCAGCATATTTAGAGGTCAGTTGCTTTTCTACATTTTGTCTCTGTATTCAATTGGATTATTCTCTATTTTTACGAAGGAATCCGTTAGGATTGTTTTTGCGATTAAAGGGGAAAAGGTTTTTTTGAAGCCACGCCATTAAATCACCACAGTCGGAACTGTCTTCCATTTCCGCACGTGTTATCCCATTTTCAGTGCTTGTTGCTGGACTATTGTGGTAACTTTTCCAGGGATTACATCCACAGCAATCGGATAAGTGTGGGCTGATTATTCCGGTTTTCGTGGTAATGGTTAAACATCCGGAACATTATTTGTGACATTTATATTTGGTGTACATGAGACAATTCAAGTTCATTTTGTTCTAGTCTTTATTCACATGTTATTTTAGTTATTTCCAAGTGTTCGAGTTGGTACTATCGTGCTGACTTTTTTCAAAGAGTGATATTTGCAGTATTGGTAAATGTGTGTGTATGACCATTTTTACATCGGTCAAACATTGTGAATGTCAAATTTCAGCAGTTATATATTATTTATGAATAGATGTACGTGATTTATCTTGGTTATTTCAATTTTTGCATTTCATTCAAATACTATTTTATTTATATTCATATGGATATTATTATTTTTTGAATTCTGCCTTTCATGCAGAACATTCTCTAATGTTTATTGTATTTACATACCATTTGTTTGGCATTTTCTAGATATTGAAATCTCTAATTTGGTTTCAGCTTATACAAGTATCATATATGGGTGTTTCAGGACTATACGTATTTATCTTTGGACCCATAAATATAACTGAAACTTTAAACTTTCATTATTAAGTCCCACCTGTAAGATTTGAATATTATATGTATTAGGTCCTTAGTCTTCATTACCAAAGGCCTACATATAATTACCAAAGGTATTTATATATCATATCACATGATTCAGTTTTTTGTGTATTAAGAAATATTTAGATATCATCATTGCCAGGCAGTTTTTTTGATTTTTTGAACTTGGTTGTGGTTATATGACCTTTGTGCATTTTCTTGGATTATCTTTATTATACCAGATATTCCAACTAGTCAATAGGGCCCCTTTTTGAGTATGTTAGGCTTATACGGAATTGTTATTTCATTCCTTAATAATGATTTGATATATACACTTTCTTATATTATGGTATTTTTGCCCTTATAATCACTGAGTATATGTTTTTGGATTATTCGATATTCATTGGTCTGGGCTCATTGAAAGCTTATGAATGTCAAAATTATTTTTATTTTTTGGGCTATTGATGCCTGGGATTTTGTTGTGTAGCACCATTTCCATTCCACCTATTCCTACCTTGTGACCTAAATGGGGCTCTGATTTTGACTTTGAAAAAATATATATTTTGCTATTGATCATTCTTCAGTAAACTGACCAGTGGCTTATTGGTTCAAATTAGGACCGGCAAATGACCTGGTTTAGTCCACATAGTTCTTTTTGTGGAGAACCTTTCACATTTATATATTATTACAGGCATATTGCTTATTGATCCATTTTTTGAACCGGCCAAGGTTAAATTTATATTGTATTTTGGAATATATAGGATTTTCATATAGAAGTGACAATTTTGTGACCTTTGCATTACATCCATGAATTGATTATCCATCTATATATAACTTTTGTATTTTTCAAGTCATTATCATCTCTCTGCTTAATATGGAATTGGATCATTTACTTACAGGCTTATCTGCTGATAGAGATGACCTATCAGCTTTTGGATTAGGGCCACTTGGTGAATGTTTGGAAGTCTCTGGTGCTGCACCCAACAATGATAGTTGTGAGAATATTTTCTCCAACTTAAACAAACATATGCGATCTCTACGAAATAATGTTTGGCACTATAAGCTTTTTCGTGCCTATTTGGCCAAAGGAATTACTCCACGTGGTTTACGCATACGTACACAACCACTGGTCAATAATCCAGATGATCTCTTATTAAAACAATGGGGGGAGGTACAACAAGAAACATCTCTTAAATTTGTTGAAATATTTTCTAATCATCATAACAGGATTATTGAACAAGAAATAGCATCCATCACTCTACTCAGTGATAAAGCCAAGCTGTTTGAAGGACAAACAATATATACCAATAGCATAAAAAACTTAAGTAAAGAATTGTCAACATTAGAAACTCAGTTAAAGGAAAGGAAGAAAAAGAAGTTTCAAAGAGACTTAGATGATTACACTAAAGGTGATCCCTTCAATTTTGACAATAAAGTAAAACATGTCCGATTCAGTTCACAAAATCGGACGACTTCCAAAAGGAAACGCTCTAAATCTATTCTCAAAAAGGGTCCATTCCATAACACAGATACATCAGGTGAAGATTCCTCTTCAGGTCTAGACACTGATTCTGTGGGTGCTACAGGCTCACCAGCATTGAAAAGATGAAATTCCCTAACCATTCAGGGTTTACACACAGGAGGGGGGGGGGGGCAGAAAACATAAAAGCTGTAGACAATATGGAAAGTTTACTACAGATGTTTGTGAACAAAGAAAAATGTGAATATAACCAACATTTCATCTCATATCCTCACCTCCTCTGAAATTGAAATTTTCAATAAAGGTTTATCATTCATTCCTGGTTTCTTTGTTTCAGAAGAAAATTTTGTTAATGACATCCTTTCATATTGCAGGATTCTTAATCTTAAATTATTTTTTCAGGAACAACAGTCATCAAAGATCTCTGATGAATTTAAATATCACAAATCTTCTTTTATGCCTCCCATGAATCAACATGTCTCTATGTTTCAACATGCGATTATTAAAGACCTTCACTTTCAATATAGGTCATTTACCCCTTTACCTAACAATATATCCAGAACATGCATGGACAACATTACCAAACTAGCCAACAATCATGAGCTGGTTATAATTGGTGCGGACAAAGGGGGTGCGATAGTAGTACAGGATCTGTCTCAGTATGACAAGGAAGCTTTCAGACAATTGTCCGATGTACGATACTATACACAATTACCCATTGACCCCACACCTTTCTTCAAACAAAAGATTGATTCTTTCCTCACATTAGCTGTTGGAGAAGGTATCATCACCAATAATACACGGTCCCAACTTACTATATCCAACCCCTGCCCACAGTATATATATTTTCTACCCAAAATCCATAAAACCTCCAGAATCCTCCTGGCAGACCTATTGTTTCTGGTAGGATTTCGTTAACTGAACCTTTATCCCTCTTCCTAACCAAATATCTACATCCACTTTTAAAATGTGTTAGAGCAAGGATTAGGGACACTACGGAATTTCTCCAAATCATTTCCGAAACACAGTTGGAACCAGACTGGTTACTTTGTACATTGGATGTAACACCACTTTACACTAATATTCCACACTGGGCTGGTTTGGAGGCCTTAGAATATTGGGTTAACAAGAAAGAATTATACAAACCCGGCTTTAATACCCTATTGTTGTGTTTGACAGAACATGTCTTGACTAAGAATGTATTCTTTTACAAGGAAAGTTGTTATTTGCAAACTAAGGGGACAGCAATGGGGGCTTCTTTTGCCCCAATATACGCAGATTTGTTCATGGCATACTTCGAAGAACAGGTCATTTATGACACTTCGCATAATATTTATATGGAAGAAATGGACATCTGGCGAAGATATTTGGACGACTGCTGGTTGGTATGGAGGGCGGATACTGAATATCTTTTGGAATTCACTACATATTTGAATGAAAATAAATGGGGAATCGAATTCTCTGTCAACTATGATAAAAATAAAATTATTTTTTTGGATGTCCTGGTTTGCCATGCATCTGATCATACGTTGTCTACAGAAATCCATCGTAAATTCCCTGAGAACAATTCACTCCTCCATGCCTCCAGCTTTCACCCCCCCCCCATTTGCAAAAACATTCCCAAATCCCAGTTTATGCGTATCAAATGCATTTGTTCTGATCAACACACCTATACACGATTCAGGGACGATTTAGTTCTCAGATTTCATGATCGGGGTTATAAAATGGGTCAGTTATTACACACTAAACATACAGTGGACAACATGAAAAGGGAAGATCTCCTTCTTTACAAAAATAGGAACCAATTAAATTCCAAACCACCCAGACTCATTACTACATATGGACGCAATACTAACATATTAATCAATACTGTTCAGCAAAACTGGAATATATTAACATGTGACCCGAAAAATGAAATACTTGGTGACAGATGCCGGTTTTCTTTCCGCAAAGGCAGAAATTTATCTGCTTTTTTAATCATTTCAAACATTTGCAAGCCACGAGCACCAACACTATCCAAACCACACTATCAGGTGAACCTCTAATTGGATGCTTTCCTTGCGGACACTGCACGCATTGTGCCAAGTTACTTAAAGCAAAAAGTTTTAGTAGTCAAAACACCCCCGAGGTTTATAATATAACATTTATTGCCAACTGTTCCTCGGACTGGGTAATATATTTGGCCAAGTGCAATTGACCTGCATTTTACATTGGTCAAACTTCAAGACCCTTGAAATTTAGAATATCTGAACACCTCAGTGACATTAAAAACAAGAGAGAAACCAATGCCCTCTATAAGCATTCATTAATACACAGAAATGCATGTTTCAGTTTCACCATTATTGACAAAAATAAATAGACTCAGAAACAACAAATTAGGTTGGCATGAACTACTGAATTCCATGGAGAAAAAATGGATTATTAAACTTGGTGGTCTGTTTAAGCCAGGTCTTAATGAGCAGTTGTAATCAATCACATGGTTAACTCACTCATTTATAAAATGGGTTATTTTTTCTGTGAATCTTTAACACTGATGAAGGCTTTGTATTGATTTAGCCGAAACCAGTCTGTTAAAAGAACCAATATACTTTTATTAAAGTAATTCATGTTTATTTAAAGGTGCCTTGTATGCTGCTGGTCCTTGTTTTTTGTTTGGATAGCAGTCATTGAATCCCCAGAAGATAAGAATATGCTTCAGGAAGAGCTAATAAAGACAAACACTTGGTGCCAAAGCCATGGCTTAAAACTCACTACCAAGAAGTGCATTTTAGTACCTTTTGGTAAGTCTGCCATCATAGGTAACTGAATAATCAATAAAACACCCATAAAAGTTGATTCATTAGTCAGAGATCTGGGAACTCATGTTGATAGTAACCTAGCCTTTGAACAGTATGTGTCCAAAGTAGTAAAACAATCCTTTTTATGTTGCTTAACTTATAAGGATGGGCATGGCATCTAGGTCCAGAGAGGTTATCACACCAGAGTACTCAGCCCTTGTCAGACCTGTCATAGAGTATACTGCCCCCTTCAGTGTATACCTGACCAGTCACATGCAGCAATTGGAATGTCCACAGATGTTCCTTACAAAAAGAATACAGGGAGTAAATATAATGTCCTACTCTGATCGCCTAAAAGCCCTGTCTTTTTACTTGATATCATACTGACTTCTAAGAGGTGATCTTTGCCTGTCATACAGGGCATCCCCGGACCCTGTTTTGATGAACCTTTTGCACCTCCACAAAACAAACAGCATCAGAACGACTAGATTAAAAAAACTAAATTTGCTTGCAATATAAATAGGTCACGTGGAGAGACAGATATGTTTCTCAGAGAGTTGCCATTCTCTGGAACAGGCTCCCCACCCATGTGAAGCAGAGTTCCTTCCTATCCCTTTTAAGCACAACATAGACCAATGGATGGGTAATTGAAAATTCACCCAGTCTGGCTCCTATGTCTCTAATGGAGAGAGTCAGTCACTAAATCACCACCTGTATAAATCAAATGTGTGGGTCACATTTGGGTTACATGGCTAGACTTATACGGCCCCTAGTGGTCATTAGCCTAGTGTACACTTATGAACCTATAAAAAGACAAACCCAGAAGATAGAATTAATGTTTCACAGTGCTTGTGCTACGTTTTTAATTTTGCAGTGGAATGCATGACACAGAATCACTTAAGGTTGCCTACATGTGAGGAAGGTCAAACTGTGACTGGTGTGTACTTGCAAGTTAGAAAACTATTGCAGCAGCAGCAGAAGGGATAAAGACACCAGAGAGACAACTTTATTTGTGAGGAGAATCACAACTTCATGGATGCTCTGAGAACATATGAGAAATATCTTTTTGGAAAAATCTGGGGTCAAAACAGGAGGAGAGATTGAAGGCATGAAATCAAGTAGTGACTGACATAAACTCTGTAGGGGAAATAAACTACAGCTTGGCACAGTGCTGGAAAAGAGTGAATGACATGGTGGGACATGCCAGCCCAAAGGCTAATCAAAATGCAATTGCCCATAGCAGAACTTATGGTGGCCTCTCCACACTCCATCTTTTATCACTAGATGATGTTTATGCAGGTTAGGATGCTGTGTGAATCATGTGCGGTGGTGTTGGCACCAGTAACCGCAGACCACTACAATAACCACAGTCAGGTACTGTGGAAGGTTAGTGTGTAGTTATACTAATTTCCATCAGCATCAGGTGTAACACATTCTCTACAGATCCTGCATGACAATTACGTGTGGCTATCCTACCTTTATGGAAAAGTCATTCTAACTTTCACAGGTCAGACTAACCACACATTGATTTACTTCTTCTCGGAGTCGACACCAGAAAAAGCCGTGTACTGTACTTCAGCACAGCAGGCTGATGATGACAGCAGAATGGCTGTCAGTGATGATGCCATAACTCTCATACCCATCATACAGTTTGATGACAATGACACACATTTACAGATTGTACTGGTAGGACCCCCTACCCTATAGCATGCAGTGACACAAGTTCAAACACAGCATAATGAGGAAGTGACATTATAGCAGGGATAGCACAACAACAGATTCTTGTGTACAGCCTGAACCCCTTGATAAGGAGACTGCTCTTTTGGATGTTGCAGTACCCATTGACACACCTGCACATGGTACTACCTAGTGAACACATAGTTTTCAATCACCCCAGAGACACAAAAAGCCTCAGCTGTAATTGTACAGTGACATAGTTCAAACTCAGGCTACTTCTGCTTAGTCAGGTACAGCTGATTACAGGATTACAGGTACACATGAGGATTTCACTAATACATGGGAATGGCAGAGGCCAGGCACAGTGTCTTGATGATCATCCTCATATGCAGTACGGTTGTACAGATGGCATCCATGTACAGTATACAGGCAATAGCAGCTAAAAAAAAAAACACACATCAAAGACATACTTCGTTTTTGCAAGGCAGATTATGTTTTCTGTTAACAGTTCAAACTCAATGACAATGCAGTCAAAGTACAGCCCTAAACATGTTTCATAACACCTGATATTTTGTACTTCATTCAAAGGTGGCCACTATAACTAGCACATGTGCGACTGACCCTTGAACACTGTACAAATGATAGCAAATACCTTATGAAAATTCTTTCTATGTGATATAAGGAGAAATATCTGATGTGCAGCATAAATTTACCATGTGCCACTCAGCACAGCTCACAAGTAAGTAACACTACATGTGTCAAGTAACTTATGTGTAGCTTTGCACTGTTATATGATGAATATTATGGCCCACTGTTGTGGAATAGCTGCCCCTCCGTCACCTGTACAGGCACATACCATGCATGAGCCTGCTGGAAGGGCTGCCATACTACTGCTGTTAGCTGGCCACCATTGCTGTCACCACTGGTGGGAGTAAAGCTAGAGGGAGCTGCTTTGCCATCATCAGTGACTGACTGTGGAGGTTGTGCACCAGACTGATATGTGACCATGTTCTACAGAATACAGTAGGCAGTAAACATCCTGCGTGTAGTACATGGTCATACTGAAGGGCCCACGCTCCTCAGACTTGTCCAGGCAATGGAGATGGACTTTGAGCAGGCCAAACATTCACACAATGATACTCCATGTCTGGAACAGGGTGCTGTTAAAGTGTTCCTGAATGGCTCCCTAGGGGTTATAGAGTGGTTTCATTAGCCAAGGTTTGAGTGGTTGATTGTGTAATCTGAAAAATAAAATGGGGGGACACATAAAAACAGGGGATGATTACTCAGTAATCTATGCCACTGTATAGGTACCACATTGACTGCAGTTAGCAGCAGTATAATAGTATGCACTTATCAACTAGGTGACATGGGGAATTCTACACTGCAGGAAGAAACAGTGCAGTGAGCCTGGGTACCAAATATGAGAATCGTGGACACTACTAGGATGCTGGGCTGACATGGTGGTGATACATCTCCCATGTCATTTTACACATCCTGGCTGTTGATGGAATGCTAGCCTTTCCTTTTGTGCTACCACTCCCCCAGTAGTCCAGATGGGGCCCCAGTAGCAACATGGGTGCCGTCTCTTACACCAAGCACCTCAGGAAAGTATGCCAATCTGTAGAATGCAGACATGGAGGTGACACTGGGAAATAGGTATACTGATCCACAAGTGGCAAAAGTGAAATTGCTGATGTGCTCAAGACAGAAGCCTGTGAGATTTCCAAAGTGTTCCAGTTTGTCTCTGTATGATCTCTGTGACAAATAAAGTGAAGGTTTATCATACATTAGTATCATTGGCATAGGAAGGTCATGTATTCCCCCAATCCCATTTGTAGGGGATACAGATTTATGAAAATCCATATTAATATCCCCATCCACCTTAAATATGTCCAAAATTTCCTGTTTAGCAAAATTTAAATGGATTAGCCTTTACTTATATCTTGTCCACAACAGGTGAGCACCTCTTGGCTAACATGTTTTGGCATAGCCAAAATGAGCACCTCTGAATGGGAGACAGCTATGCAGCAGTGAAAGCAAGCATCTTTGTGAATTTCAATGTGGATAGAGAAGTCATGACTCTGCTTTTTGTAACACTTGTGCTTAAAAAAACCTTTAAATTGCAGAAAGGTGGGAAGAGCACTTTATTTACATAAGATAGTTGCAGGTCTTTCATACATTTTTCATTTACAGATCATTACTCCCTGATTTGCATAAGGTTTTCTTAAAGTGTTTGTAACAGCGGCAACAAAGCATAGTTGCTCTCTGAATTGCAAATAAACTGCATGTTTGCAGCCTTTTCACGCTTTTTGAGGTTTTGTATAGTAACTATGAATACTGCCTAGATTTTGTCTGAAATCACAGACCTAGTCTGATACATTTTAGTTAAAAATGACAAGATATTGTTTGTGATGCAGTAATTCTAAAGCTTGTGAAACTGTTTTCAACCTTCAGTATGTGCACTATGTGTATGCAATACAAATAATAGCAATTTCTTTTTCAGCATCACCCTAGTTCTACAGTTGTGGACCTGTTTACAGACCTGAGTGATGGTCATAAGATTCTAGACTTATTGGAAGTACTTTCGGGTCAACAGCTGGTAAGAAAATTAAATATAAATAAGTAAACTCAAGTAGCTTTATTTTGTTTTGTTTTGTTTTGCCCCCGCCCTCCCAAATCTGAAGACATTATATTTTTTTTACAGCCACGTGAGAAAGGTCATGCAGGAATTTTTCAGTCAAGAAGCAACATAGAATATGCCCTGGAATATTTAAAGAAGTCGGTGAGCAAAATTTCTTAACTGTTTTATAATTTAAGATTTTGCTTCAGTAAAATGTAGTCTGAGACTTTTAAATAGTTGCCAGTTTTGCTAAAATTTTCCATACAGGAGATCAATGGCTAGCTGTTGGGGACTTTTTTCCCCAAACTCATCTGGCCAGCATTACCTTTTAGTGTGAAGGCTAGACTCTTGCATACAGAAGGGTTGCTGTTTGTGCAATGTTGCTGTGCACTTCAGTGAGTTTATCCTTTCCCTGCTGAAGTGTGACCATGGAGTTTGTGTATATATAAATGTGGAGGTGAATTGAGGGCTTGCTTTGTCCCCCTAAAAGAAACAGTTATTCTGATCTTTGTGGGTGTGTTGTATACAGAAGTGTTCTTAATCAGTTGTGAATGACCATTCTTTTTGTGAATAATCATGCATCAGTTGCTCGTAGTAGATTTTCCAACTCTGAACTCCACTGAACGACATTATCAGTCCTGTTTGCATTTGTTTTGGAGGGGGATTGATATGCACCTATAATTGCTCTATTACTGGAGTTTATAGCTATAATATACGTAATACATATCCTTTTCAACTTTCTGCCTTAAAAACCCGTGTTTGTGCGGGTTTGTGCTTGTTTTAGCTCAGCAGATCCTGTTTGGGTGTCGTGCATATTACTACATCACCATAAATGAGAAAGAGAGACTTTTTTGCTGATTATAAGTACCTTTTTGGCTTTTTCTTGATTATTTTGCTAACCGCACTTTAAAAATTAATTTTATAGTAGTTCTGCTGTTTTTTCTGTTGCATTTTACTGTTTAAATCGTTTTACTGTTTATGCACTTTATTTCTGCTTAAATTTAAAATTTTAAACTGCATTTACTGTTGTTGGCTATACACTCAAGTGTGATGGCCTTTTCTGTGGATATTTACTGTTAAATTACATTTTTCTGTTTAATTCTGTTTAAAACAAAATACTATCTGTTTGCTCTTTTCCCACCTTTTTCCTATGCTAGAATAGTCCAGATCCCAGATTTGCTGGTTTCAGGACTTTATTTTGTGTTTCTGAGTTGTCCAGACCTTGCTGTGGTAGAGGGAAGTCTTTCTGCTTATTAGTGTGAGTGGAAAGCATTGAGCAGCCTATCTGTCACAAGAGGAGTGGTTTCCAGCTCTGAAATTGTACCTTATTGGCCATTTGAGGCTGATTTCTATCCCTTTCAACTTTCTGCCCTAAAACCCCATGTTTGCGCAGGTTTGTGCTTGTTTTAGCTTAACAGATCCTGTTTGGGTGCCCTGCAGACTACTACAGCACCAGAAACCAGAAAGAGAGACTTTTTGCTGATTATAAGTACCTTTTTGTCTTTTTCTTGATTATTTTACTAACTGCACTTTAAAAGTCATTTTATAGTGGTTCTGCCGTTATTTCTTTTGCAGTTCACTGTTTAAATCATTTTACTGTTTGTGCACTTTATTTCTGCTTAAATGTCACCTCCTTGCTGGCCAGATCCGACCACAAGCTAGTCACCCTACACATCCATATACCCCCCCCCCCATTAAGGAAACCACCATAAAAAACTTCTCCAAAGCCAACTTCATGCTTCTTAAGACAGAAGTGGCAAACTTCACGACACCCATGCAGATGGGAAATAGATACGACTGCTGAATCTTATACAAATGCACTGTATAAGCACATACACGAGTGCAAGGATTGTGCTTTCCCCAACAGAACCAAGACACTATCCTGCAAAAAAAAGGAAGCCAATCTGGTGGTCCCCTGCCATAAACAAAACTCTACAACAGAGGGAAGAAACTGTTGCAAAAAAGAATAAAATCCCATGATTGGAGGAACTCCCTGGTCAGCCTCAGTAAGAGACTGAGATCCCGCATAAAATCCTCTAAAACTAGTTACAGAAATAAAATCACCACTGATTCTAAAGACAACCATAAAGCATTCTACAGCTATGTCAAGAATCTGAATGGCAACTCTCAGATCTGCTCTGAGCTAAAGCACAATGGCACTAGATAATATAGAACCAATTGAAATTGCCAACATCCTGGCAGATCGGTTCAGTGCAAACTTTACGCCCCCTTTCACCCACCAAAAGGCCCATCTCCATACTGGAAGAATGCAAAGCCCCTGTAATCACGGATGCACAAGTAAAGACTGCACTGTCCAAAGCCAGGAACACTGCATCCATGGGACCAGACAACATCCCAGGCTGCATTCTGCATGAACTACAGAACGAACTGGCACCCCACCTAAGTACCATGTTCAGTCATAGCCTCACTTCAGGCTTTGTGCCTACTGAATGGCACACAGCAACGGTTATCCCCACTTCACAAAGGGGGAGCCACCACGGACCACGGGAACTACCACCTCATTAACCTGATGAGCCTGGTCTGCTAGGTCATGGAACGTATCATCTTGGAGCTTATAAACAAAGACATAGGTAACATTCAAACTCTGGACCCCACTCAGTTTGGGTTTGTAAAAGGTAGATCTTTTCTCCTAAACCTGATTGACTTCTTTGAAGCAGTCACCAGAGCCGTGGACGAGGTAAGGTGGTGCACACAGCCTATCTTGACCTCGCCAAGGCTTTCAACACCATCCCCCCTCTGGAATTATAGATAAACTCACTAAACTGGGCATAAATCCCTATGTCACAAGATGGGTGGCCAACTGGCTCACTGACAGAACCCACACAGTGAAAGTAGCCGACTCCAAATCTGACTTCAGACCAGTGACAAGTAGAGTACCACAGGGTTCAGTCCTGGGTCCTCTCCTGATTGGCATCTACTCTCTGAAGTTCAGGCTAACACAGAAGGTCTTTGGCTAATAAAGTTCACAGACAACTGCAAACTAGGAGCCATAATAGAATCGCCTAATGATGTGGACATTCTACAAAGGGGCCTCACTGAGACAGATGTGTGGTGTCAAAGTTATGGCCTGAAGCTCAATGCCAAAAAGTGCATTGTCATCCCCTTTGAGAAGAACTCTGTACCCATGAGCCACCACATATGCAGTAGCCTACTAAACACCGAAAGTGTGATAAGAGACCTTGGGACACAGGTGGACAGAAGTCTCTCCTTTGGTAATCACATCACCACAGTAGTCAGGAAATCCTTCTACATGGCACACCTCATCTCAAAGGGGTTCTCCTCCAGAAAAAAGGAGGTCATTGTTCCTCTCTACTCATCCCTCATCAGACCTTTATAGAGTACAACGCCCCATTTGGTATGTACCTCGCAAGACATCTACAACAACTGGAAAGGCCACAGAAATACCTCATTAAGAGGATTACTGACCTCAAACAGATGCCATATGCAAACAGTCTAAAAAACTCCAGATCTACTCCATCGCATATCGCCTACTCAGAGGCGATCTCTGCCTAACATACAAAGCTATGTCAAACCCAGAGCTATTGGACATGCTACACTTAAAGAAATCCCAATCTCTGTAAGCCACACGCTCCAGGGACCAAACCTTGACACCACAATAAACAGAACATGCTGGAGGGATAGATTCCTGTCCCGGAGACTTCCCATGCTCTGAAACAGACTACCCATTCATGTCAAACGAAGCTCCTCATTAGCCCTCTTTAAGAAGACTCTTGATGATTGGATGGGAAATAGAAAATTCACCCCAGGGAATCACTTCTGCGGCTCTGCTCGACAGGGACACAGAAAAATAATTTTCTTGGGTGACGAAAGCCAGGGAACCTTTTTGGCTGGCTTATATAGGCCCCAGGGCCGATAGCCTAGTACCTACCTATGAACCTATAATTGGGTTCTTTGTAATAAGCAATTGCCATAATGTGTGGAAATGAAAGAGGAAATGTTTGTTTATGAGATGTAATTTGTAGATTTCTTAAACAGTTAACGAGATATAAAATATTATAGCATTTAGACAAAAACTGAGAAACTGAATAACATAAGTGAGTGATTTAGTATTACGAGTAGTTAGCAGCATGCTGGGTAAGTGTGGGTATTCTTCTTCTGTGATATAACAGGAGACTCACAATGCTGAACATTTGGAAATTGTACTGTGGCTGATATTAATTTTGCTGAGGTTTGTGGAAGTTTGTAAAATATTGTCAGATAGTGTAGATGAATAAGGCTGTAAGCTGTAGTTCCTGTAGTACAGGGTTTGATTCCCTCAGTGCTCATGAGTGTACTGCATGGCCTTGTACATATCCTTTAACCAGACAGTGCTTTGGTGCAACTGGGAATTTAAACTTGGCTCCTTACGTGGACTGCATGCCTGGTAACTACCTATTAACGTACTCTGTGAACTGTACAGTCATATTTTAAAAGTGGATGCTCCATTTTTCTTGTTTTTATGGTTTTCTTTGTCTGGTTTAATTAAATCTCATTTACAAAAATACATTGCCTTCATATTTAATGGTTGTGCCATTAAAATACAGCATTCCCAAGATAAAGTTGTTTTCTTTTATAAGAAGGGGGCTAATTCAGAACATAATTTGCTTATAAATAAATAATTTATAATATATTGTTTTCGAAAACCTAGATGCATCCAAGTTACTGGAGCACAAAAAGTTTTAGAGGATTTTTAAATAAAATAAGGACAGTGCTGGCTGCCAGAACACTGCAGAGAATTTTATAAAAATATGATGTCAGTGCAATATTTTCCCATATTTCTTAAAACAATATCTAGGTTTCAGTTTGTGCGCAGCAGCTTGTATTAATCACACAGCTTGCCATTCATAAGCTGTATATGCAAATGAGTAGGGCTAGTACATTGTTAAAAACATATTCCATAGCCCTCACAGCTCACAGAACTAAGCGATGGAATATAGCAGTATGCTGTTCCATACCTGAAGAGTCCAGGTACAGAATAAGTATGTGAATTAATTTCCTCTGCATCATCTGTGATTCTCAAATGTGTGAATTGGGGATTAGAGTGAGCTGGAGGAGATGACAGTTATGGAGCTTCAGTTGTGGACTAATACAGTTAAAGCAGCTCAGAAGTACTCTCCATCCCCAGCAACCTGATGTGATTAGCAGAATATGACTGAGACAGAACAGTAGCATATAAACATTGCACTTCCAAATAAGTACATTAATAATACATAGGTGTACTGAAGCCCACATCGTAGGAGAACAACTGTGTGTACATCAAACAAGAACGTTCATCTATTGTTGAGTAGAGATATGCTTAAGCCCGTAACTGGACTGATTTTTTCCTCTCAAAAGAGGATTTTATTTATTTTTATTTTTGCTAAGTTTTGTTAAGTTAGCTGTGGTCAGGATCTGACATTCTGAACATTCATCCTTATGAATTTCTCACAACTGTTTTCCACTGAAACTGATGTCACTGAGCTTCAGTCAATGGGATCTTCAGCTGCAACAGATCCTTTCCATTACATGTTATGCAAGTTGTCCAAATAATGTTCTTTGCTATGCCTCAGACTCACCAAAACACAAAAAAAAAAGTACAATGAAAAAAAGGGTGAGACTGGCTGGATGTTCCACTGCTTTATTAAAATACACAAAATGTTGTATCCAAATGAATATCCACTTTCGGGTTAAAACCTTGGTCAAAATCACATCAAATCACAGATACAAAAAAAAAAAAAAAAAAAAAAAAAAAAAAATATCAGGAAGTGTTATTTGCTTGCAGTAGCCCTCAGTCAGCCTGATTATCAAAGTCTTGGGTCATGCGTCGGATGCTGTCTCATCTTCCATGACGTCAAGTCGTCTGGGGTATAAAGCATACAGCCGACGCCATTACATCAGTCTTTCTTGCCGTGTGGTGCCCGAAGCAGAAGCAGTTTGTAAGTGCCAGTCGGCCGACTCCTGAACTTTTCGTTTTCGAGTTTCAGAACCGAAGTCTTCAACTAAGCTAAGTTCCCCATTGGGGAACCTTTTTCTTGCTCTAAACTGTTGTCAGTAAAAGTTAACAATTGTATTTCTTGTGGAAAGCAAATACCTCATTAAGATTTTCATTCGTATTGCATTCCTTGCTTAGGCCCAAACCACAATGTATGTCGCTGTAGGTTTAGTGCATTATTCAAACCTCAAACTATTCATCATCGGTTTATTTACGCTTCTAAATATTTTGGTACTCGGTTCAATTATCCAGAAATGGCTTTGGTAAGCCACCCGGCTACCGACATTCTGAAAAAATGCAAAGATAAAGGCAGAGACAGATTGCATAGGTCCAAAGCTGCCGACGACGCTTCTCCTAAGCTAGTCGCCAGTTCGCTGGTACTCAGTGAGACGCTTTCGCAGCCCCTGATATCCGCTACTTCAGATTTGCAGGCCTCTACTGAGACCCATTCAGAGTCCAGTATGCCGCGAGATGCTTCTTCGACTGTGGAACCTGCAGATGTCTGGCAGGCACCGGCTTCTGAGGGTGTATGCAGGCCTACTGACTTGCATATTAAACCAATGCTGTCTTCTTCCTCAAAGCCCAAAACTGGATCCATGCCTAGAAAACTGATGCCCAGACCGCATGGTCAGGCCCTTATGCCTAAAAAACAAATGATAAGAATGGCTTAAAACCTTATTACTCTAATCAGGGGAAGCCACCCTTCCCCCTCTAAGAGACCTAGGACTGATTTTCCTTCTGATTCTTTTGATCAGGACTCTGAAATGTCTGTTTCCTCTGATGACCAGGATTTACCCTTGTCTACCTATGAGGATTCTGGTGCAGAGGACTCCATTCCCTCTACTTCCCCTCCAGAGGATTTCTCTTTTGGTGAAACCTTGCATACTCTTAGGGAGCATTTTCGCTAGGAGAGATGGGATTAATCTGACTCCAAAAAGAGGCTTAGGGATTTCTTAGTCCTGCCCCAACACAGGCCTTTGGCCATCCCTCTTGTACTGGACATTGTTGATGATGCCTTCTTGGAATCTAGCCTGGCCCCTGACTCTTTACCTCCTGCTCCCAGAAAACCTGATAGGTATTACAGGGTTCTGACTCTCACAAGTTCCTCTTTAAAAATCCTACTGCGGATCCTGAGACTATTTCACAGGGACCCAAGGGCATTAAGGCTACTACTGCCAAAAATCCTACCCTCTCTGATAAAGATTCCAGGGCGCTGGATAGATGGGGCAAGAAGGTATACATTTCTGCAACCTTGGCCATTAGGACCTTAAAGTGCCAGTTTCATATGTTAAAGTATCAGCAGCATATTATTGGACTGCTTAAACAGAAAATTATGTTGATTCCTGACTGTGCTGAAAGTAAAGATTTATAGGATTTAATGCATTCTGCTGAACAAGTTGGAAAGCATACTTTGCAATGTGGTTTTGATTCATTAGAGGCATCTTGCAGGGCTGCTGTCACTGGGTCTGTACTTAGAAGTTATGCTTGGCTTAAGGAGCAGTCTTTGCAAATCATGTTAAAGCTAAATTGCTGGATGCTCCCTTAAACCAAGACTGCCTGTTTGGTAACATGCAGAAGAAGTACTTAAAAGGATGGAGGAAAAAGCTAAATCTATGCAAACTGTTAAAGATGTCCTGCAAGTACAGCCTCCCAGATTTAGTAGGCATTGGCCCTCTAAGAACTGGCCCTTTCCTGCCTCTTCCAGGCCTTCTCAGTCCAAACCCAGAACCAGCAGAACACCCAGGCTTCAGTCCCAAGGTACTCACAAGACTAAGCAGTGGGGGGCTCCCACTTCCAAAGCCTGGAGTAGTAAGACTCCCCCTATGGTAAACTGTCTCAATGACTTAACTTTAAACCTTCCAAGCCCTGCACAACTGTGACTGTTCCTTTAGGGGGAAAGATTGCCCTGTAGGCAAAAAATTGGGAATTCATTACCCAGGACAAATGGGTTTTAAATATAGTTTCCCAAGGATACAGATTCCACTTCCATTCCTTACCAACCCCAAATGGTTGGGTAGATCTACCCCCAAATCAGTGGGCAGAGGCTCAAAAGCAAGTTCTCTCTCTTTTAAACATTAGGGCTATTCAACCTGTCCCAGAAGAAGAATGGGGACAAGGTTTTTGGTCAAGACTTTTTCTGGTACCCAGAAAAGACATTTCCTGGTGTCCTATCTTGGACCTGTCTATTATAAACACATTTTTGGTAATTCCAAAATTCAAGATGCTAACTCTTCATCGGCTGCTTCCTATGCTAGGCAAAGATGCCTGGTTGGCAACACTTGATTGAAAGGCAGCCTACCTGCACATCCCAATAAGGGAGTCTTGCAGAAGATACCTACACTTCAGAGCAGGCTACATGCACTATCAGCTCTCTGCACTGCCCTTTGGCTTATCTACTGCACCCAGGGTATTCACCAAGTGCCTAGCTCCAGTCATTATATTTTGCAGGCAAGTAAATATTCAAATATACCCATACCTGGATGACTGTCTAATTCAGGCAGAAAGCCAGGACATACTACTAAATCATCTGGCATTTGTAAGAAAATTGTTAACTTCTCTGGGGTACACCATAAATGAAAAGAAATCACATCTGGTACCCTGTCAACAAATTGTATTCCTGGGAGCAAGCTTGAATACAACTTCCCAGATGGCCTACCTTACGCCAGAGAAACAAGTTCATTTGACAGCCTACTTCAAACTACTGGCCACAAAGACCCAGCTATCTGCAAGGAAAATACTGCAAGCCCTTGGTTTCATGGCCTCCTGCATTCTACTAATTCCATATGCAAGACTGCATATGAGGAAACTACAATGGTATCTAAAAAGCCTATGGTGTCAACATTCTCAGGATCTTGAATCAATGATTCCTATCATACCTTGTCTACAGATACAGTTCATTTGGTGGACAGAGGCCTGCCACCAAAACAAGGGACTGCCATTCACTCTACCCCCTGCCACCCAAACCCTAACAACAGACACACCTGACTATGCATGGGGGGGCTCACTTGGCAGGGAAGTGCATTCAGGGCAAATGGAACCCAAGTCAAATGCACCTGCATATCAATCAAAAAGAAATGTTAACTGTACAGAATTCTCTGACAGCCTTCAAGGACCACATTCTTCCAGGACAATTATTGGTAAAGATGGACAACACCACTGTTATGCGGTACATAAACAAGCAGGGAGGAACCCAGTCATATCCTCTCTGCAGACTAACCATGGCTCTGTGGAACAAAGCCTTGAGCTACCACGTGCACCTACAGGCTCTGCCAGGAAAGCTAACTACACTCGCAAACGACCAAAGCAGAAATCTCATGGACCCACACGAGTGAAAACTGGAACCAAAGATATTCAACATGTTGAAAAACAAATGGGGGAGCCCAGAAATAGACCTGTTTGCCTCCCCCCAGAACTACCAATTGGACAAATTCTGCACAAGGACTCCCCACAAACAAACTTGCAAATTGGATGCCCTGTCCTTCACCTGGAAAACCAGTTTACGCCTTTCCCCCTTCTGCCTCTCCTCTCCAAGGTACTACTAAAGGTCAAACAGGACAAACCAAGGACAATACTGATTGCACCAGACTGGCCATGCCAACACTGGTACCCCCTCTTGCTCAGCGTGGCACTGCTGGCACCATGACACCTGCCTCAGACTCCTGCCCTGCTGTTCCAGCAGGAGGGCTATATTCTGCACCCACAGCTTCAAACCCTGAACCTGGCAGCCTGGCTAATAACCTGATTTCTCCGTTACCATCCCTCAGTAAGCAAGTGATGGATGTCATTCTGGAGGCAAGGAGGCCTAGTACTAGAAAATTCTATGCTGAAAAATGGAAAAGATTCTGTTCCTGGAGCCAAACTCAGGGGATGAGCACAGCAGCACCCAGTTTACCTCAGATTCTCCAACACTTGGCTGAGACGCTTCACAAGGGCCTTTCCTTTTCCTCCATCAAAATTCATGCCTCAGCCATTTCAGCTCATTACAATACAGAACCACCCCTCTTCTCTCATCCACTGCTGAAGCAGTTCCTCAGAGGGGCCAAAAACTTAAGGCCTCCCAGGAGAGCCCCTCCTCCAGCCTGGGACCTCAACTTTGTACTGGAAAAGCTCACTTTACCTCCCTTTGAGCCAGCTGCAAATGCAGAGTTGAAATTCCTTTCTTGGAAAACACCCTTCCTTCTAGCCATCACTTCAGCAAGAAGGGTATCTGAATTACAGGCTCTCATGGCAGTGGAGCCTTTCATCATCTTTCATGCGGACAGGGTGTCCCTCATGACCAATCCCTCCTTCATGCCCAAGGTGGTATCCAGTGTGGCCCTTAATCAGTCCATTCATTTGCCAACCTTTTTTTCTAATCCACAGAACAAAGGGGAATGAATACTGCACTCCTTGGACATGCACAGACAACTTAGATTTTACTTGGACAGGACTAAACCTCTCAGGAAATCTGAACAGCTGCTGGTTGCATTTGCTGCAGGGGCAGGGGGAAGGTCATTTAAAGCAAACCATTTCTAAGTGGATAGGCCACTGCATTCATTTCTGCTATAAGCACCATGGAAAACCTACCCCACAGGGGATAAGATCACATTCAACCAGGGCTGCATCTACCTCTATAGCCTTTCTCAGAGGTGTCCCTACCAGGGACATCCTAGAAGTTGCTACTTGGAGTTCTGTAAATACCTTCACCAAGCATTACCACTTGCCAACTTTTTCTAAATCCAGAGCTGGCTTTGCCACTGCAGTCTTGCAGGGTCTTATAGCTGGTCCTAATGCTATCTAATTACCTCCTTCCATCCTTAGCTTTGGGAATCTACCCAAATGTGATGACTGCAACAGTGAAACACGAAGAACATAGTACAGTTGTGTACACTTACCATAAATATAGATGCTTGAGTGTATTCACGGTTGCAGTCCTGGTTACCCTCCCTCTAACCCCCTGACTTCTATTGACTATATCTCTATTCTTGTTTGCTATGCTTAAAGCTTTTTGGTGTATTTGCTTTTTTGGTTGTAGGTGTAACCTTGTATATAATTGCTTCCCATTATGGGGGCACCTGACATCTGGGGCAAGAAAAACTGATGTAATGGTGTCGGCTGCATGCTTTATACCCCTGACGTCATGGAAGATGAGACAGCATCCGACGCAGGACCCAAGACTTTGATAATCAGGCTGACTGAGGGCTACTGCAAGCAGATAACCCAAATGGGATGACTGCAACAGTGAATACACTCGAACATCTACATTTATGGTAAGTATACACAACTGTACTTTATGCAGTCACTGCAATATAGACTAACATATCTAAGAATCACTTTGACCTTGAGTTTGTAGTTGGTAATACAGCTTTTTGTGACCCTCTCTCTCTCACTACTGGACTGCTGCTGTCAAAGAATAGCATTATTTGTTGCTGCTAATAAATACAGACTGATCAGTGACATGGGTCTATATCACTTCATCAAAAGCTTAATTTTGCAAATGCCTATTCATCAAACCCTAACTGTTGCAACACTCTTTCATTGAACATTTACGTCATCAAAACTTTTTCCTAGGGAATGAAACTACTTGGCCACCAGAGCAATCATAAAAAACAACACATCATTTTAAACTAACCAAGGTGGGGTACTTTGCCCACCATACACCCCCAACATGGGGGGCATAGTCCCCACACACCCCCAATTATATATACAGATTCTGAGATTGCATTACAGTGGGGAAAAGGGCAAATTTGTAATGATGGCCAACTAACTCCCTTCCCTAGGAAAAAGTTTTGATACTGTAAATGTTCAATGAAAGGGTGTTCAGCTATTAGGGTTTGATAAGTAGGCGTTCGCAGAATTAAGCTTTCAGTAGAGTGATAGGAGTCTCAATGACAATTACTACCAATATGCATTTGTGGAATACTCCAGTATACTTCTGTGACACTTGTTGCCATACCCAACAATGCAGATACCACAGTAACATCATGACACTGCTGTGTATCCTGCTGTGCTTCTTATGGACCAGGCACAGATTTAACATCACTTCAGTGGTTTCATTACCCCAGGTAGTTGTCCCCAGCAACAGTGCAGGTCGAGGAATACATTATGGAGGATAACTCTCACAGCTTACATAATGCATTCTGGGAGTTGTGGTGAGGCAGTATAATGTAGGCCTATATTAGAGTAAATGTCATCTATGAAATACTTTAATGCTTGCATTTATCCAGTGAACAATATCCGCACTTATTGTACTGCACTTTCTGCATGGTTTATAAATACTCCTCAGGTACTTACAGTTGGGTATCTACCATATGTAGAGACATTCTTTTTGAGTTTTTCATAAATGTCATGTAGACTACCCTTCAAACAGTACATCTCCAAGGTCTCTGAACATCACTGTCAAGCAGTACAACACAAACCTATTAGGCATTCATTCAGATATTCCATCTTAAACAGCCTATTGAGGCAACGTAATACTATTTTGCTGAATAAAATGATTTATAAATCAGTTAGTGAAACATTTATTACAAAGTTACTATAGTTAGCAGTAACCTCTAAC
This sequence comes from Protopterus annectens, assembly GCF_019279795.1. Classification (NCBI taxonomy): domain Eukaryota; kingdom Metazoa; phylum Chordata; order Ceratodontiformes; family Protopteridae; genus Protopterus; species Protopterus annectens. The sequence goes on along the minus strand of NC_056737.1, from coordinate 706,317,945 downwards.
TCCAGAATCCTTTAAATGCAAAGAACATAATGCATCAGATCAAAAATTGCCAAAAACAGTGATAATGACGCAACCTTCTTACCGGTGATCGCTGGTAAAGGGTTGTTATGTTTCTAAATGTTTTAAAATGCATCTTAGCAAGTTTTCAAGCAAGGAATCACTGACTGTAGCTCTTTTGACAATATGTAATGGTTTCAAGAACCAGTCCATCTAAACTTTTCATACATTTAGTTTAAAATCCTTTCAGTGTGAAGCATTTATAGTAGGGAGACTGTCAGCCATAGAGAACAAACTCTGTGATCACTGCCTCATCAAGGCAAAAGCAGACATTTCATCTCATTTTGCGATAGCTGCTCAACTTTTCTGTTGGTGAAATATAACTCATGATTGAGTTCTGCATGTAGCCAAGAATGATGAAACCAAGGTTAGAATAAATCACTCAGAATCTGAATTAGTAGGTCTGCTTAACATATATTGTAACATCTTCATAAAGTTGTTACAATATATGTCACATGAGTAGACATTTTTTAGTTATTATATAAATAAAAGCAAAACTATACCAAATGCCTCAAAAGTAGTGTAAAAACAAAATATTAAAACAAAGCACTACAGTGTAAAACAAAAAAAAAAAGAGGTCGGCACCACCAAATGTTTTAACGATTTAATGCTCAGAAATGCAAGCATTAAGCACTTTCAGCCGTAACACAAAGACCTTCTTCAGAATAAAAAAGTCTTGTTCACCTCAACTTTAAATACTGCCACCAATTAAAACTAACCAATCAACTACTTTCAAATAACCCAACAGCAATAATAATACAATGTGAAAAACTTTTTAATAAATATTCATTGTTAAAACTCTAAATACATAAACAGATATTATTTTCATTTATCATAATAACGTGCAAAACTGCTTTATAATTCAACCCAGGTGCATTATATGCATTAAGTTATATTTGCCACTTATGTTCTTGTGTAATTCAATTCCCCCTCCCTATCACCGTTAAAATTGCTAGGCACATAGTCAATAACAGTAAAATAAAATTTCTTGTAATTGTGGCATACCGAGGTGTGCTTAAATAATGCATTACCTGTGTTTTTGTTTCCAATGGCATACAGGTGTTGATACATTCTTCTCAGCTGTCTGTTAGTTTTACCAATGTAAAATGATATGCATGCAGAACGCATAGCTAAATGCACCACAATAGTTGACCCACAGTTAAATGCTCCTGGTACCTGCCAAATCCTACTGTTGGTACTCACTTCAAAGTATGGACCTTCTGCTATGTATCTACAAAAACTGCAACTCATGCACTTGAAAGTGCCTCTTGTTTTCACTTCACTTCACTGAAATGGTGATTCCCTTCTAACATCTCTTTAAAATGTCTTGCTCTCTTATTGATAAAAGAAGGGGCAGACCATAAAACTGACCTCACACCACTGTTGACTCCTAAAATCCTCCAATTATTTTTTTATAATTCCCTTGATGGCTCTACTATTGATACTAAAAACCAAGGCCATGGAGATGGACCAATCCTGCAAACGTTGAACATTAACATTAGTATAATTGTTAAATGTTTCACCCATCAATATCTCTTTCACTACCCCTGAAGGGTACCCCCTGTGCTTGAACCTGAGGTGTAACTCATCCACAAATTTGTCTAAGACTACAGTATCAGTGGTCAACCTTTTTAATCTTACCAACTGACCTTTAATGATGTTGTGCGTAACATAGGTTGGGTGCATACTTGAATGATGCAACAAAGTATTACTTGCCACATTCTTGTAACTAATAATAGAACCTTACACCCCTCAGTTTGCTTAAACACTTTTAAATCCAAAAAACAAGCACTGGAAATATTCCAAACATAGCAAAAACTCAAAATAAATAAATAAATAAATAAGCACGTACTATTGCTCATATGGTCAACAAACTGCTCCAGTTCAGCTGCTGTTCTCCTCCAAACAAAAAATAAATCATCAATAAACCAATAATATAAAAACATTTTGTCTCTCCCCTCCAACTGGGATAAAATGCTAGTCTCCCAGTAGGCCATAACTAAATTTGTAAAATTCAGGGCTATCCTTGCATCCATGGCCACACTCCTTGTTTGCAAAAAATACTCACTTTCAAAAACAAAGTCATTGTTGGTCAAAATATATTCTATACAATCCAACATGAATCTACACTCCCCTACTTCAAAATCATTGCTTTTAATTAACATATTCCCAACCTACTTCATGTGGGATACATCTATACAAGGACTTAACATCCACTGCCACTCAGGTCCCACAGTTTTATCCTTAATTTTGTTTAAAAAATTTTGAGAATCCCTAATAACAGAGTCACACCCTTGAACAAGTTTCAAAAGGGTCCTATCGATTAATTTTGAGAGGTTCTAACTTGGAGGCTGGTGCTGAAACAATGGGCCTATAGGGAGGATTTTTGTCACCCTTATGTACTTTGGGTATACCAAACAAACTATCTATTTTTGGTTTAAACACCTGAAAATAAGCCAACATAAACTCATATATAACCCCCTCCAACTAACTTTCATTCAGCCATAAATCAATGTGTTTGTAAGCCTTATATACATCTCTTTTGGACACTTTTTTGTAAAATTGGTTGTCCATAAGTAGTGTGCATACCCTTAATATAATCATTCTGATTAACAACACCCATTGATTCCCCCTTTGTCTGCCTTTCATTACCTTAACAGAAAAATCTTTTTTTGATAGACATAAAACATTACCATTCATCTTCAGTCAAATTGTAAAATTTGTTGCTACTTCCTTTACTCAGTAACTCCCTCATTTCTGTCTTACAAATATCTTCAGAGATCTTGATAGTGGGATTTAAAGGGGGATTGTAAACACTTGGAACAACAAAGTCACTTTTGATTTTAGTGTTATTGTCCCCAAAAAGCAGCCTGTTTGAAGTAGGGGAGTGTAGATTTATGTTGGATTGTATGAAATATATTTTGACCAACAATTATTTTGTTTTTGAAAGTGAGTATTTTTTGCAAACAAAGGGTGTAGCCATGGGGGGCAAGGGTGGCCCTGAATTATGCAAATTTAGTTATGGCCTACTGGGAGACTAATATTTTATCCCAGTTGGAGGGTAGATACAAAATGTTTTTATATTATTGGTTTATTAATGATTTTTTTGTTTGGAGGGGAACAGCAGCTGAATTGGAGCAGTTTGTTGACCATATGAACAAAAGTACGTGGTTTTTTTTTTTCTGTGTTTGGAGTATTTCCAGTGTTTGTTTTTTTGGATTTAAAAGTTTTTAAGCAAACTGAGGGGTGTAGGTTAGGTTCTATTATTAGTTAGTAAGCGCAACACCCTCGCAAGTATGGCAAGTGCAAAGGCCCAATAACCAGGATATCAAATTTGAAAATAGGCCAGCACAACAGTGTGGTTAAAAAAGACAATTTAATACCTTATATTGGCAAAAGTAAACACATGAAGGGCCGGGAAAAAGTACCCAACCCCCAAAAGTAAATCAGATCGGTTTCGGCTACGTCAGTCTTCCTCAGTGACAAACCAAATACACTTACACATCCTAATAAATAGGAAAACAATTAACAAATGTGGATTTTCATTGGTCCCTTAAAGATACTAATTTAATTTAGGTGGAAAAAGACCACCCAACTTGATTGTCCACATTTTTTCTTTAGCATTAAGAATTGAATGCCAACCAGACTTATTATTTCTGTTGTCTTTTATTTTGTCAATAATTATGAACCTGAAAGAGGCTGTACTATGTTTTAGTTTGCATTTATAAAGGTCGTTAGACTGTCTTTTATTTCTAATATCACTAACATGTTCAGAAATCTGTAACCATAATGGTCTGGATGTTTGCCCCACATAAAAAGCAGAGCAAGAACATGTAACAAGATAAACCACCCAATCTGAGCTGCAGTTTGCTAAAAAGGTGATATCATAAACGATGGCAGTATTCTTGCTTGTGAATTCCTTCGATTTCACAACCATCAAGCAATTTGTACAGTGCCCACAGGGGATGCACCCATATACTATGTCCCCTGTAATAGTTTATTGTTGATTAATAATTGTAGGATCCTGATATCATTTGTAATGGCTAAAATGTGACTCTGTTTGTCTGCTCCGAAATGAAAATAGTCATCTATTGCATAGAATCTCAAATTATGATCTGCCATCAAAATATTCCAGTGGCTCTGATCAATATCCATAAGTACCCCTGTGTTCCTACCAAAGGTTGTAACCAACCTAAGTTTAGATTTTTCAGCAGGTTGATGTATCCTGTAACTCAAAAGATTCTTTCTGTCCTGACCAGAGGCCCACTTGCTTGCAGAAATGATATTTCCAGTTTTGTAACCTCTATCCATAAATCAATGAACAAGATCTTTCCTAAAATGTTTATAGGTTTCAGTATCAGAGCATACTCGTCTGATCCGAAGAAATTGAGACTTAGGGATGTCCCGGATGATATGTTGGGAGTGCTGTATCCTGCATCTACCAAAAAACATAGGCCATGAAAATATAGCACATTTTTAGTGAGTACACGCTCTGTGAGACAAACCAGAAATGTGTTAAAACCTGGCTGGTATAGTTCACATTTGTCCAGCCAGTACTGTAATGCCTGCAAACCCACCCAATGTGGAATATTAGTATATAGGGCCGTGACATCTAAGGTGCAAAGTAACCAACCTGGTTCCAGTTGCATATTGGAAATAAATGTCCAAAAATTGTGTTGTATCTTGTATGCAAGCTCGAATACATCCCAAAAGGGGTTGAAGATATTGGGTCAGAAACAGTGATAGGGTTCTGAAAGAGAATCCCTGCCCAACACAATAGGTCTGCCAGGTGGGTTGATGAGGTCCTTGTGAATCCTGGGTAACAAGTATAAATATTGGGATTTGGGATCCTGTACCGTAAGATAATAGAGATCCGAATCAGTAATGATACCCTCTTCCTTAGCTCTTGATAGAAATTCATCAATTTCTACTTTAAATCTGGGAGTTGGATCCAGAGGCATATACATGTAGTATCTGCCATCCTGCAACTGCTGCATAGCCTCATTATAACCTGTCCCAGTCCATGACCACCACCACTCGTCCTTATCGGCCCAAAGGATTACCAGATTCTTATTATTTTTCCGATTAATCACTACCGGTTGTTCCATCTTTGAGAGATTGTGGGAGAGTATGGAGTGTTTATGAGAGCCGAAGTGTAGACTGGCTATGTCAATGTATCAAGCCAGGCTAACTCGAATGTGTAAAAATCTGTTAACCAGTTTACTGTGTAATTTAATTTAATCCTGACTTGTGCTCAGGACTAACTGTAACCTGTGTAACTTGTTTAACTTGCTTACTTATGTAATCTCTGTAAATAGTCTGTTTGTAATATGTAATGCTGGTATTATGTAATGCTGTATCTGCTTACCCTTTTAGCTTTGCTCCCCGGGCCTCCGCTGAAAATGGACATGCATCCAGTCGGACTATCCCGGTCAACAAATGTAAAATAAAAATAAAAAAATAAATAAATAAATAAAATGTTTGAGGATGCTAGATCGAATTATAGCAACCTGTGGATACATGGGAGGCATGAAAGCAGATTTATGACATTTAAATACATTTTTGTTAGCAGAGGATTCAGAGCCAAAAAAATCTTAAATTTAGCAGATGACAAAAAGAGATCACATCCTGAGCCAAGGAATCTTCTGAGGCAAATAAAATGGGGACAAAACTAAGCCCTTTATTCAATATTTCTATTTCAACCTCTGAGAGAGGTACAGAAGAGATGTTATGAACATTAGTACACTTATTTACCGTTGAGTCATGATTTTCAGAAAGCTCTCCAGATTGCTTATTTGCCCTGTGTTTCCTGCTCCCTCCCCTGGTTCTAACCCTAAAGGATGGTCCAGATTACATCTTTTGGGAGTGAGTGAATCTAGGGGGTGGTTTCCATCCACATCTGTAATGGAGGATGATTCATCCCCCAAAGTTCCACTGGAAATCATCCTAGATTTCTTCAGGATGGATTTGGGTCTCTTTCTTTTATGAAATTGAGGTCTGCTGTCAGCAGTATAAATTTAACATTCTTATACGTTTCAGTTGGTTTCCCCTGTTGTTAGAGACCCATATCCCGATAGAATTTTTTCATCTTTTTATCTTTCAGTTAGTGTTCTAAATTAAGTAACTCAGTGCTAAGCTCATTTAAACAAGACATGAAATATGGTAGGGTCTCTTTGGGTTTGGTATCTTCACAGTAAGATTCTACCTCCATAAATCATTGGTTCACAGTTCATTTGTAGTATGACGTTAGGGCATCTACAAAGCCCGTAGCAGCTCTTTGTTGAACCTGTGGCCATTCTTCAAATAGGATTGCATCCCTGTTTGAACTAGGGACTGTGTTCTAACCCTTAAACCTCTAGGATAAATCCCCTTCATCTGATAAGCTTTACACAATTTCAGATGCCAAACATTTGTTCTAAGTATTTTCTTGTTTCTTGTGAGTTTTTGGAAAGGCAGTTTACAATGATTGGATGGATCGTTAGTATTGGTATTGTCCATGTTTGCTTTATCTATAGGTTCCAACGCAAAAACCTGCAAATCATCTTTGTCAGAAGCTAAACCTTTCAAAATAGAGACCAAATCCATGATTAATACAAAAATAGATGTCTGTGAATATATTTGTGATTATGATGTAAGGCCAAATCTGGACAAGTAATACTGTAATATCCCCATATAACAATAATAATATGGGTCCAAAAGTCATCAGTTTGGAGCAACCATTAGTCAACAAGAAAGTGTGTCAACCCCAACAAATCAAACCCAAATGACACACAAATGGCTGTGGTTAATCCCAGTACGATGCCTCAGAAAAATAATTATACCTATAGTTCCCAAGCACTCCAACAATGCAACCAAGCATAAGGAACTATGACAGTAGAGGAACCATAATAGCCATCCCGTATTCAAAACAAACAATATCGTGCAACCACGATCAACATAAGCTTTTGAATAAAAATCCGAGATGCTATGTTCCCCTACAAAATGCCACCACAGGTTGCTACCATTAGTTTACCACACTACATAAATTGTTTATAGAATAAACAAGGGAACCATAATAGCCCTCGTGTATAAGTCTAGGCCCTTATGTAAATGTCCCAAAAAGTCACTCTATAGCAATAAATACAAGTTGTTAAACCACGCGATGCTACGTCCCCTTTAAACGATGTAACTATCGATTGGTGACTGGCATATCATACCACTAGAAGTAGAAAAAAAGACCCACAGTCGTCTGTGCACAAATCCATAAACAAAGGTAGTTTGTTGTGTTGACACCACCCCAATGGCTACACGAGTGCTTCAAAAAGAACATAATACTATCCCCAATGATCAGTGTCACCATATAACCCAAGCTGTCCACCAGATTCAGCCATTACACATTAAATGTAGATCCAGAAATAATTTTCATGTCCTTGTTATAAACCCATACCAAACGTTACATTTGTCCATCAAAGTGGCATACATTATTGGATGAAATCACATATAAAGATTAATAATAACCCAAAAATCCATGCCAGTATCTATGCCTAAAGAACATATGACATGTAGCGTGCTTACAAGGAATAGCGATAATTAACACAGGGTATGTTGACCTACCCCTTAAATTATGTCATTCAAATCTCCCTTGATGAGATGCAAAACAGGTCAATTTATTTTATTTTTATTTTATTTATTTTATTTTATTTTACATTTGTTGACTGGGCTAGTCTAACTGGATATATGTCCCTTTACGAAAAATGGGTATAGTCCCCTAAATAATAGATTTTGTTACTTCAATATGGCTTCCCGTTAATATAAAGAAAGCAATGTAAAACTTAGATTCACAACTATGTCTGAGACTTATACATGTAATCTGTATGTCATTCAAAACACATATAATGAGATAAAAAATGTATCAACATATCACATTCCCTCAACGACAAAAAAATGGAACAGCCCCCTAATTATTGAATGCTGTTCAATCAATATAGTTTTCCGTTTGTATAAAGAAAGCAAAACGTCCCTTGGATGCCAAAAAAATCTGCTTGACAGAGGATCAGTTAATTAATCAATGGGGCGGCGAAAGCTGACACACTCTAGCTAGGCTTATAAATGCTCTTGGGCAGATAGCCTAGTACCTACCTATGAAAGTATGTCCAAAACTTGTACACATAGTCCGAATGAGTTATTAAGTACCATAAATAATCAGGACACCACAGTCACCTATACAGTAGTACTGATTCCAAGGAAAGTCACAAAAATGTCTCAAAAATGGTATATGTCCATCGGTTTCATACCAGGACCATAAACTGTTTTGCTTGAAGAATATCCCAAATTTGTTATACGTCGAAACCAATGTACACAAAATTCAATTTATTCCTTACTGCTATGATTCACCTGACAGGATAAAGTTCGCCTTGCACTGATAGTATGTAGAAAACCCTTAGAACCAGTATATCAACCACAAAGAGTTCCAAGTCAGCATACCATGTTCCATTCTCATCCATAAGTAAAGTCAGCAAAACCCAACCCAATGTAGAACCACACCTTCCTGAATGAGATGCTGTACATAGAAGTCCCACCAACAACAAAATTCAAATCCAAAGCCAAAAGGCATACAAATCAAGTCCAAAAGATAATCCACAGACTTCGAGAATCTGCTCCTCCACTGCAGAGTTGATGGCTATCACACCCAATGCCAACAGAGAGGAAACCATAAAAGTCAGTAAGCACAACAGCCTTGCAAGTACGGCAAGTACAAAGGCCCAATAACCAGTATATCAAATTCGAAAATAGGCCAGCAAAACAGTGTGGTTAAAAAAGACAATTTAATACCTTATATTGGCAAAAGTAAACACATAAAGGGTTGGGAAAAAATATACCCATCATGGCTCTGTCTGAGGAAGCACTGCAAGCCAGGTATATATCCCTTCTCAGCAGCCTGTAGGAGACTGAATACAGAGACGGAGCCTTCAGGCAATCAGTGTAGGACAGGGTATTCATGCCATGAATTCTTCTGATGAGAAACCATTGGGGGTGTTCCAACTGTTGCAAGTATCTGGTTAGATACATGACAAAGGGGGCATTGCAATCAATGATGGATCCGATAAGGGCTGAGTAGAGTAGTACTATAACTTCCTTTGACCTGGATGCCTTGTCCTTTCTATAAGTTGGGTGACATAGAATTATTTTCTTATTATCTTAGCTACATGTTGGTCAAAAGCCAGATTGCTGTTTGTGTGTCCTCAGATCCCTTACTACTAGGTCGACTCTTAGGGATGTTTTATCAATAGAGTAATTAACTTGCATTGACAGTTCCCCAAAGGGAATTATAATGTGTTTTTTGGTATTGACTTTTCGGCCTTGGCATTGGCACCAGTTATTTGTCTACATTAAACCCACTTGTAAAATGTTTGTCTTTGGGGAAATATATAATAGCTCCCAATTTACAGTCATTTGTAAACTTGGTGAGCTAAAAGCCTTTAACTTTTAGTCATGATTTCCAAGAAGTAGATGCCAAACAGGAGCGGCCCAGCACAGAGCCCTGGGGTATTCCACTCATGATCGGTCTCTTGGTGGGGATGGTGTCACCAAACTTGACTTCTTGGGTCCTGTCTGTGAGCCATCCAACAGGCAATTTAGTGAGTCAGGTAAGAGTTTACACCTAGCTCATATAGCTTGTCAACATTGCCTGAGTGGAGTATTGTATCAAATGCCTTAGCCAGGTCAAGATATGCTGTATGCACTGTTTTACTCTTGTCCATTGCCTTGGAGACCTTGTCAGAGAAGTCTCTCAGGTTTACTAGGCATCCAATCAATTCAAATTGGGCTAGTTCCAGTGTCTGTATGCTGCTAATGTCCTTTATCATTTCCAAGATAATTTGTTCTGTAGCTTTGCATATTAGGCTTGTTAGATGGATGGATCTGTAATTCCCTAGGTCAACTGATGGTCCACCCTTATGGAGGGGAATGACTGTTGCGGTCCTCCATTCACTTAGAATGTAGCCTGTTTCAAGGCTGTAGTTTAAGAGTGCTTCAAGTGGTCCTAATAGGTTGTGTTTTTGGCTGTTCAGAAGGTAACTGGGAATGTTGTTGTGACCCATGGAGGAGGTCTAATTGGGTTTAGCAAGTGCTGCCAGCAACAGGTCCCTGCTGATAGCTGGGAGAAGTATGTTGGTAGAGATTTTACCTGGTGCAGCTGGAAGGGGAGGAGTGGAGGTGAAGTCTGAGCTGAATTTATCAGCCAGTAGATTTGCTATGTTACCCTGATCAGTGTAGGTGGTACCATTCACCACTAGTGCAGCACACTGTTGTGTGTTACCTCTAAGGTTCTGGACATAGCTGAAGAGAAGGCCTTATTATTGTCCTTAGCCTGCAAGGGTATTCTGAGCTCATAGCTGGCCTTCTTGGACTTAATTAGACATCTAACTTTCTTGTTTAGTTGTACAAGAGAGCACTTGCCTTTAAGGGAGTTATTTTTCCTGATTTTGGCCATGAGTTTTATTTTATTTTATGCCCTGTGTACGTGAGGATTCCACTAATGGGGTTTGTTTTTAGGATCTGTTTTGGGTTTATTTCAGATAGGTATGGCAGCCTCTATGTAGCCATTCACGTTAGCATGTTTGTGTGGTGACTCTGTGAATAGTTCTGCATGTGGTGGTCTCAGGGTTAGTAGGAGCACTGAATTTTGACAAACTGTCACTTAGTAGGATGTAGTTTGCTTTTGAATAGTTCCCAACTGTCATTGGTTTAGCTGGATATTCTGGGTTGACATGAGACATCTTTGTGACCCAATCTCACTAGTGAGAAAGTGACACAGGAGGGGTGGGGGTGCAATGCAACACTCTGCCATGTTGGTGAGTACCAGATACAGTATGTTTGATCCTCTGGTTGGAGCATGCACTGTCTTTTCCAGGGTGTTTGTATTTGTAAAGCCCTGGAAGCATTGTGCCTGTGAATTTGAGACAGTGAACTTTTCCATTTTATTTAGGGGGTAGTTATAGTCATCCATGAAGAGGGTGTTTGGATGGTGAGCACCCTCTAGTAGGTTTAAGTAAGAGTTGTGAGACTCTAGGGGCAGAGATGGTGCCCTATAACTAGCCATGATATAGTGAGGGACCATATCCATGGTGACTTGCAAGTGGATGAGCTCCATGCTATTGTGCTATTAATCACCTGGAGGTATGTTTGTTGCTAACCTAGATTGTAACACCTCCACCTGTTGGTCCACATGTGTGGAAGGCATTAAAGCCTTGCACTCTCAGAGTACTTTCTACAGCTTTAAAGGAAGTGTGCGGAAAGAGAATCCACAGTCTTCAGCGCCAAAGGAGAGCATGCTACCTGTTGCACCACTGACAGTAATTATTTTCTGAAAGCAGAACCATCTTTTATCTTTAGTGAAACAATGCTATGTTCTGTAAGGAACATTGTAGCCAGTGCATTTCAGTCTCAAAGCCACAGAAAGAACAGATGGCAAAGAACAAACTCCCAGCACTAGATGTAAGAATATCAAGCAAAAGAGAACAGCTCAGAAGTACTTCTCTATCCTTCAAATGTGGTGTAACCCAAGTCTCTCAGTATCAACAGCTCCGAGACAAAACTGTTCCAAAGTGCAGCAATTGTCCAAAAAAGTTGTTCAGTGAAACAGTCAGCTTAGAGATTTGTAAAGAATAAAGTTGAAGAAAAAGCAGATACTTGTTGGCATGTCAAAGAGACCTGTGTTTTGCAGTAGCCATGAATGAAACCAGACAGTACAACATAAAGATTTATCTTGTCTTAGATCCGCGTAAGTAAAGCAATTGCATTTGAGTTACATAGGCAAGCTTAATAGAAATAAAATACATTTTCTTTTTTTCCAATAGCAATTTTATTATCTTGTACACCAAATACAGACTAGGTTATACACACAAATGAAAAAAATAATACATTCTTGGTTACACATATATTACAGGTAAAAACTACTAAACACAACTACTCTAAATCAAGCAGCTATTTACAGTATCTACAAAATGCTACTAAGGCTAAAGTGAGGAAAATATGAGAGGACAAAACATGAATTTTGTTTTACTTCATGCATTAAAATGGGGTATTGTTAAGTCTGAGCACATGTTGTTGAGAGAGATGAGGTTTATATACTTCTATCTGTTGCATAGTTATTACAGTCAAATGAACCAAGACAACACCTTTGTCATGTGTCCAAGATATGTTCAAAGAGTAACTGCCAGTATTTCTGATAATAAACTTGTTTCTTTGTATTCCTTATAATAAGTTTTTGAGAGGAAATATATGTTGTTGCCATATTTCTGAAACCATTCCATGAAAGTTTGGTACAATCTAACCAATTTTTGGTTATGTACAGTTTGATTAGAGAACACAGACTAATTAGGATGTGAAATTGCAATATGGAGAGTTTTGATTCAGTAATAGAAAGAATGGCTAGTTCCAAAGATAGCATTGATTTATGATATCCCATCTTTTCTAATTGTACCTTAAGAGAGCACCACAGATTTTGTGAATATTTGCAAAACCATAATGCGTGTAGGAGATCCGCTTGAGGAATGAGCAGCAAGTACATGATGGTGGCGTTTTGGATCATATTTGTTCAAAACCGTGGGGGTGTAATAGGCATTATTAATCATTAGTTGCGTGTATACTAACTTTTTAAATGGAGATAGGTTGATTGTGAGGTTTATTACTTTAAGTTTCTGCTCCGCTGTGAGTGCGCTTCCCTGCCATCCCAGTATTTGGAGTAAAGTACTGAGTTTTCATATTTAATGGCATTGATAATTTTATAGGTGTTGGAGAGTGCTTTCTTTCTGCTATATAACCTTTCAGTAATGCCTAATAGTCTATTTACTCTAAACTCATTAATAATTGTGTTTCTGGTCATTGATGTAGTGATCTCCCTAATCTGGTGTAGGCTGATAGTATATTTTTAATTTACCTTTAGGGCTTCACAAAGTTCTTGTAATGATTTCTCTTTATGTTTATAAATATTCCACACAATGCAATCCTTCGTTAGTGGGTAATCTGTTAGATTTATCATTTTATTATTTATTTTGATGTTTTGGTTTAAATGGATAGGTTGAAGGAGAAGTAGAACACCATCCAGTTTTAAGGTTTTTATCAAATCCTGAAAAAATCCTAATATTTTGCTTTAAAGTAGTATTTATTTTGAGATTATTTATATTATCTGGAGCTATGAAGGGGCTGGATTTGGGATTTATATTATCCCTGAGCACATGTTGATGCCAGATCCTGATCCATGTTGGAGACCATAACTCTTTGTCAGCAGAAAATTTTGAAATTAGGGTCAACCTGATGGCAGAAAGGATTTTATGATAAAGCTGGAAGTTGGGCAGACTTAATCCACCTTTCTGTTTAGAGGGGGTTAATTTTAAATAACTTATCCTAACAGATTTGGGATGCCAAGTCCCTTGTGCATTCTGTGAAAAAAGTAGTTTGGAATTACTGAATTTGATGCATTAAAATGCTATAATAGTCTTGTTAAAACGTTCGTTCTAATTACTGCTGCTTTAGACATCATGGATAGTTTCAGTTGTCTCCATCTATTCAGGTTTGATGTAATATTGGACCATATTTTTCCCGCATTATTCTGAAACATGGATAGGTGATTATGTCCGTAAGCTATCCCTAAATATTTAATAGAGTATACTGTTTTAAAAGGGAAGTCTGGAAAGTAGCATTCTGTGTGGTTAAAGGGGTTGATGGGAAATATCTGAGATTTCTTGTGATTAACCTGATAATTTGAGACTTTTGATTATTCATCTATCGATGCCACAATTTTTCTTAAATCTCTATTAGGGAATTCAAAATAGATGTTCACATCTGCAAATGCAGACAACATTACTTTGGAGTTCAAAATTCTAGGTATTGAGTGGAAAGTTCTTTGCGAGATATGGAGAAAAAGGGGTTCAATGTAAAGATTGAATAGAAGCGGTGAGAGTGGACAGCCCTGTCTTTTTCCATTAGCTATTTTAATGGGACTTGATAAGGTTCCATTAATGCATAGATATGTATAGGAGTTGTTGTATTGAGTTTCTATCTGGTTAATAAAATCTTTTGGAATATTAAAGTTAGAAAGAGAGTAGAATAAAGCATTCCAGCTAACTCTATCAAATGCTTTACAAGCATCTAAGACTAATGCATACCTGGGATTTCTTTCCTTTTTGATAAGCTGAATCATGGAGTCTAAAGTTAGAGTATTATCCCATGTATGCGTATTAGACATAAACCCAGATTGTTCCGGTGATATAAGTGAGGGCATGATTTTCTTAAGTCTTTCCACTAGGAGTGAGGCTAGTATTTTAATGTCTACATTGATCAGGGAAATCAGTCTGTAGTTGTGGGGGTTAGCTCTGTCAACTTTGTTTTTGGGAATAAAGATCGTTTTTGAGTTGTTTATATAGAGATCAGTCAAACCGTTGAGTCTAATGTGATTAAACACTTTCAAGAGCATAGAAGAAAGTTTCTGTTTGAATATTTTATAAAACTCTGTGGTGAAACCATCCGGGCCTGGTGCCTTGCCTGATTTAAATTCTTAATTACCTCAATGATTTTCTGTTCTTTGAATGGGGAGAGAAATGTTGCTTGGTTGTTATTAATCTTCGGAAATTTAAGTTCTCTTAGGAATTCTATCTCAGGGCCAGGAGTCTGTTGGGCATTTAAACTTTATATTTCTGTATAGATTTATTTAAATATTTCTAGGATCTCTCAGTCAGTCTTGTATATTTTGTATCAATAATTAAATAGAGTAATCCTAGAGGCTTCTTGCTTATTGTCAAGTTAATCTCGCCAGAGTTTTAGATGGAGTTTGCACCTACTCAGCATATCTAGCTATGAATTTAAGTTCTTGTAGTGAATAGTTTTGTTGGTGTAATTCAAATAGTTTTTTTTGTATTTTATGTATCTGCTTCTCCAGATCAGGACAAGATATCTGACAATTCCCTAACCACTTCTGATTTAAAGAGTAAGTTATTGTTTAGGGACCAGTTGCATCTATTATAACTACTGAATGCTTTAGCTGCCCAGTTTATTTTTAGCGCAATTCTTGAATGGTCTGACAGACCCTTATAAGTGTTTCAGAGATTAAAAAGAAATCTAATCTGTACCAGGAGTTGTGACATTTAGAATAGTACATGTATTGATTATTTTTTATCTAAATCTTCTCCAAAGGAGATAGGGTCAAGGAGATAGAAATCTGATACGAGCTCATTAAGAGCTAGTGATCTGATATGAGCTCATTAAGAGCTAGTGATGCTTGAAAGTTGTATGAGATAGACTTACTAGTGCGATCAAACATAGGGTCAGTTAGTGAGTTCCAATCTCCTCGAAGTACATAATAGTGGTCTGGATATTTATAGAGTAGATTATGAATTTCCGAGATGAAATTTTGCTGATTCGAGCATGAGTCATAAACATTCAGGAATAGGGTTGGCTTTAACATTTGGGGGTGCGATAAAATGAAGTAACACTATCTACCATTATGTCATACTTACACTCAATGATAGAGTCCTGAAATGATTTTTTGATTATGATAGCAATGCACTTGAAGTTAGTACTGTCCCCAGATGCAATTATAGTTTTAATCCACTTCTTGTTTAAATCCCCCTCCCATTCATCATGCAGCATATGTGTTTCTTGTAGGAAGAAAATATTTGCTTCTGATTTGAATATTAGGTGCATTAACAACTTTGTCTTATTCATATCTTGCAATCCTCTCACATTCCATGAGTTTATAGTCCACATTTTAAGTTTTATGACAAAGTTTGATTGTTACAAGTTTTGTTATAAAAGGTTTATTATAACCATAAGCCCAAATTTTCTTCTTTCTATGCATTGTGAAAACATATTTAGTTTTATAGCACTTAACTCATCCAGAGCTGATCCTGTGCCTAACCACGTAAACTCCCTGACTGGAGAAGTTTGGATGGAAAAGGTTACCAAATAAAGCAAGGGTGAAATCCGAATTAATATTGTGAGGGTGTAACCTTTAAAACTTGGTATATTTAGGCTTTTAAATTCACCCACCTATCTTAAACTAATATACATTACCATACCTATCCCAAGATTGGTCATCCTTTACTCTACACCGCATTCCACTAATCTCCAAATTAAGCTTAGAGCCAGAATAATGATAAAGTAATATTTAACATTAAATGACTTCAAAATGGTATTATTCTCATGAGAATTATAAAAGTATTGATGTCTAAGAAGAAGGGTTAGAGAGAGCAGATTAGAAGTCATAGCAATAACAGATCTAGTAAACATATCCAAGGCTGTCTTTAGGATTAAAATCCCCAACGTTTTGTTCACTGGACTATAATTACTTCATTTGGTAACTGAGAACAGACCTTAATCATAGGGATCTTAAAAGCTGAAAAGAGTTTTCTAGCAGCAACAATTGATACAACCGCTGAAACGATCATGTGGGTTCACGTATGTCATAAAAAATTATCTAGTGCTATCATATTAAGGATGTAGTCTTTTCTTGTCTAAATCCACAGAAATTTAAATTCTGCAGTCTTTTCTAAAGTTCCATTGATTTTCTAAATGGCTAATAGTTAGCTTTCCCCCCTTCTCAGGCATATGTAGTAAAGGTATACCAAAACCAATAAACAGTGAAGTAGCCTGTTCAATTAAATAGCAGTAAATAAAATGTATATTGGAATATATGTATGAAATGAATAATATGTGCTCACGAACTGTACCAATAGAAACTGCTGGTCAGTCTGAAGTAAATGTGTTTCCAATACACATTGGCATTGTGGTCGGTCTAAAGTAAATTGCTTCCGGTATGAGTCTAACATATATGATTATCTAAATCACCCCTGTCGTATGGAAATGTGTATGGCTGGATAACAGATATCTCGATTAAACAGTAAACTTACTACATCATAGCAGTTGGCTTAACTATACAATACAATCAAATCAAAACACATAGTGGCATATGGTTACACTCTTCTTCACCGAACTTAATTTAAGGACAGGGATATGTATAACGCTCTAAGTTCAAAATAAGCATCACACTGAATAAGTTTGTGGCACAGAAACAGCAAAAACACAGAAAATTCATAACACTACATTATCTAACAGTTAGAACAGCTTTTATACTCCCATAAAGTGTTCCGATTTTACAGTCATCTCCACTGTGCTAATATATGGAGGCGTTTGTTCCAATTTTACAGTCATCTCCACTGTGCTAATATATGGAGGCGTTTGAACCAAGTATCGAGCAGTAGTAAAAGTTTTATGATGAACTTTCTCCCCTTTCTTAAAACAATATTGGAAATGAGTTCCTATACCTTTAGCATCTGTGCATCAATAACACCCTCTAACAAGTGTCAATAAATATCCAAGCTATTACCAGGTAGGAAAGTGTAGTATATACATGGCATTTTACTTATGCTAAAGTTATGCAGGGTATATTGCAGGCAGTACCTATTTCTGCTTGGAAGAGCTAAGGGCCAAGTTCTTCCATCTTAACAAGCACATTTGTCCAGTCGTTTACTCTAGATCTTTTATTCAGTGTCGTTGGCTCCATAACCCTTCTCCTCGTAGCGATTCCATTTAAAACTGGGTTTTAGTTAACAGTGTAGATTAAATATTCAGAGGGGGTTTGTCCCTTGCTTTGTTGGCTGATATATTGCCTGTAGATTCGATCTAGCTGATATCATGAGGTTATTTGAAGGCAATGGTCTGGAGACTCAGGAAATTGTGACTCTTAATTCTCCCCTACATACATCAGCTTCAGTGCTTTGCATTCCGAGGCCTCCTAACCAGGTTTAAGGATGGACTTCCAGTATTTTAACCCCTGGTTACGAAAACCGGAGATCTTATTAAAATAAAAAGAAATATCAAAAATATAAAAAATATATATATTATTTTTAACATATAATATATATATTTTTAATATATTTTAATATATATATTTTTTAACACATAATGTTTTAAATTTAACATATGTAGATAGATGAATTTATATGCTTATTTGTTTATTTATTTATTTATCGAATTATATATTTATCTATATATACATATATATATTTATACCTACACTTACAGTACATGATTTTTTATATATTTATACATATTACATTATTATATTATATTATATATATTTATTATTGTTTTTATATGTCTCAACTATATCATAAGAATAGTGATAAATATAAAGATTTCATATGTATACATGCAGATATAGTTGGTATAGATGTCTGATTTATTTATATACTATTAGCTATCTAACCTAGTTTAATTAGTATATTATATATGTGACTTTAGTATCTCATATGTTATGTCCATAATATCCTACTATATTGGATGCTGTTATTTATCTAAATTTTATAAGATATTCCTGAGCCTGCCCTTTTTTAATGAATGTGGATCACACTTTTTATAATACATGACGTTGTTGTTGTTTTTCTGTATGCATTATATTATACTAAATGCAATGCTTATCATTTAATCACTTCTGTTTACAATAGATTATCCAATGTCTATTTATCTATTCATTTATTTTATGTCCATTCATTAGAGTAGCACTTCTGTAAAAATTAATTAACTGATTTTAATTGGCGTCACTATATAAGGCGCATGGATTTTATGGTCTGTGTTAATGATCTGAAGAAGCTACAAGCTAGTGAAAGTGCTTATCGTCTGTTATTTCAACGAATAAACTTGATATATATGTTATGTGGATTAAACAGTAACTCTCTCTCGATCACCGCTTGTTTAAATAGTTTATTTGCTGTACTTTCAATTTATCAGAACTGTTACTTTTTTGATTCACTTATTAATTCATTATGTTCGTATTTCTCTGGTAAACCTCTTATCAATAAATTATTACGTTGACTCCTAGCTTCCAAATCAATGATTTTCTGCTGCATATCTGTAAGTATAGTATTCTTGGTGCTCAGCTTGTCTCTGAGTTTTTTATTTGGTGTTCGTTTGCTTGTGTTCTGTCTTCTATCCGGTCCATGCGATCAGCAATTTGGGTGACTGCAACTGCATAGTTGATCAGAGAAAGTTTGAACTGCATTCTGCAGTGGTTTGGTTTAGTTCAGTTCATCCATCTGCACATTTGTTTCAGGTTTCTGTTTTGTATTAGCTTTGGATCCTTTTTGCTGTTGTTTCGTAGTTTTTTGTTTCTTAGTTAATATTTCTTTTTCTGATGATATTGTCAATAGCTTCATTTTTGTAGTCTGCATCTCCATATTTTCTATATCTTTTGACATCTTGAGGATATCGGAGGCCAATATTTTGCTTGCAGATTTTGGTAATTGTATCTTCAGGCCTAGGGCTTACACATGGTAGTATGCCTCAAGGGAGCTCAGAGATGAAAAGATAAGGAATTTTACCAGTTTAGTGCCTGGGAAAGCTCCTTTTAGTTGATATCTGATGTATTTTGCCTTGTTTCACAAAATGAACCCATTGATCTTGTAGTTATTTGGCTTTTGAAGTGAGTTAGTTGTTTTCTGTTAGCAGCTCTGTGGAGAGTGTACTACTCAGACATCTACCATCTTGGAATCTCACTTGAAATAAAATACATTTTCACTTTGAGACAATTATAGAAACCATAGATGCACTTATTTATATTTATAGTTTAAAAATGAAAAAAACATAATATTTTGGTAAGTAATATGCAGTGATGAGCAGAATACTTACAATAGAAGGACTGTTGTAGAACTTTTCTTAATATATATTGACATGCTATTAGATTTGAGAGGAGTGAAGGATGGGGGTTTAGTGGCAGAACTGAAAGAAGTTAGCAGGGGTCAGGAGGTGCTGGAGGTTACAGG
The DNA here is from genome assembly GCF_019279795.1 of Protopterus annectens. Taxonomy (NCBI): domain Eukaryota; kingdom Metazoa; phylum Chordata; order Ceratodontiformes; family Protopteridae; genus Protopterus; species Protopterus annectens. The sequence continues at coordinate 706,298,092 of NC_056737.1, read as the reverse complement.
AAGCGCATTATCAGTCATGGTGAGTGGAAAGGAGTGGAGTAATATGGGGAAGTAGAATAGAATAGGATTGAGGGGAAAAGGGAATAAGAGAAAATAGGAGGTTGGAACTATAAAGCGGGGGGGTGTTTTGAGTTAGTAGGTTTAGTGTTTATATCAGAGGTGTTAGAGATTTAGTGGGTCTAAGCAAGGTGGTTGTTTGTAAGCAATTTGCATTTGGCAGTTTCTTTAGTGTTCTTTAAGAGAAGATCTGAATGTCATTAGTTTATTTTATTTATCAGACAATACAGGTGGAGCCACCATCCACTTTTCTGGGACAGCTTTAGAGCATGAGAAAGATAAGTGATTTACTGCAGCAGAGAGTAAAGGCAGGTGTGGATGGAATTGAAAGATACACCTTTAGAATACGCTGCTGTGCTCCATATATATTTTTAAGATGCCTTTAATTGCAGTAAGTTGCTCTGATAGCACAGTTTATAACTGAGGTGGGCAGGTTTGGGAGTTAGTATGCAAGCTGAATTAGGAGTTGCAGGAACCCAGGCTGTGTATTTCCATTTTGTAGTTTAGTCAGGCATGTACAGTGGCTCTCTGAAAGAGAATTAACGGGTATTAATGTTTTCATAATTTGTATGTTAAAGGATGTAGGAAATTTCTTTATTTTTTCCTCATTAACAAAAAAGTTGCAAATATGTATGTAAGTAAGAGCATTCAGTTTTAGGATTTTGCCTGTTAAAAGCTTTGTTTTATTATTATCATTGTATTTTCAGTAGAAAGTGGTGTAGAGTACCAGTGCTCCTTTTTTGTTGTACTTAATAATAATAATATGTAAACTCTGGTTAAATAGAGTAGAGAAAATGTCACTATCTTTTCAACTAATTTTAGCCATATACATCTAAATAAGGATACATGTAACAAAGATAATAATTAAATACAATATTGCAGTAACAGAGACAAAAATATCAGGAACATAATAGTAGAAAGTTGCTAGACCAGAGGACAGATTTCGACAGAGTTAATTCTTACTAGCCATATTTCTATTCTTCTCCTTCTTTTGGCTTTTCCCGGTTAGGGGTCATCACAGCAGATCATCTGTCCGCTCATGATTGGCAGTGGAGTGTTACAGTGCCGAGTTGCCAGCCTGGCGCCCATCCTTCCATGGAAACACACACACACACGCACACACACAGGCACGCACTCACACCTAGGGCCAATTTAGAGTGTCCAGTCCACCTATAGCATGTCTTTGGGATGTGGGAGGAAACCGGAGCACCCGGAGGAAACCACGCAACCACAGAGAGGACATACAGACTCCGCAAAGAAGGCACCCCAGCCGAGGATCGAACCGGAGAAACTAGCCATATTTCTATAACTTTTTAAATTAAAAAGTCCCCATGAGAATTATGCTATTCCTCTGCTGTTTTCTGTAGTACTTCTGGTGTGTGATGTTGTTTAAGAGTGGACACATGTAATACTGACCTTGTGGTATTGTAATTTAGGGAGAGTAACTCTGCAGTAAATCCTACGTTGTAGTGGTTTGGGACACTTCTTTTACATAACTGTGAGGTCCATCTCCCCAAGACAGTGCTGCACCATTATTGGTAGAGACATTTGTCTGCACATGGTCCTCAGGCAGTCTGTAGCCATTTGCACTCAAACAATAAATGTCTTTTGATACTATAGTCACTCTGCTATGGTTTCTAAAACTTTCTAAGTAAAGTGTTTGTCTAACAGGTCTTTTCATGACTGCTTTTCTTGATTCACTGACGTTTTTTTTGGAAATTGAATTAATTGCTCTACTGCCAAAACCTACATATTTGCAAGATGGCATTTATGAATTCAGTTTTATGACATTTAGATAGAAAAGTCAAAACAAGTGCACATTGTAATGTTATAACTCCCATGACATATCAAGGTGTGCTTATGGCCACTGTTCACTGTTAAAATAAAAAGAATCACAGTTACCCAACAGCAGAGTCATAAAAGGTGTCAAGTAATTTTCCACCAGCTGCACCTCACAAACTTTAAATGAGAATGACTTACAAATCCAAATTTGCATGTATACATTTCTGAATTCAGATTTTTGTAAATAAGCAGAATAGTCAAAAATGTACATTACCAAAATAGAAAATCGTATAAACAGATGAGAACTTTAAAAAAAATCACACATGCACTCTTACTTAAAGCAATGCATGTAATGCATAGAAGTAATATCCTTGGAGTTGTCAAATGTCAGGAAACAATAAATATCAATACAAAAAAAAGTCTTTCAGCTTTTCCCGGTTAGGGGTCACCACAGCGGAACTCCTGTCCGCTAATGATTGGCAGTGGATTTTTATGGTGCCGAGTTGCCAGCCCGACGTCCAACCTTCAAAGAAGGCACGCACATTCACACACGCACCTACCTGCATGTCTTTAATGTCACTCAACCACAGGGAGGATATGCAGACTCCACACAGAAGGCACTCCAGACGTGAATCGAATGGGAGAACCTCTTGCTGTTAGGCGACAACGCTAACCGCCGCACCACCATGGCCTATAATAAATATCAATACAAAATATCTGAAAAAATATATATATTAAATAGTAAAATACATAGAACTACCTAGTAAATGTGAGGTAAATAGTACTTAGTAGTATATGGCTTTTTTTTTTTGTTTGTTTTACTGGGATAGAGTACCGCTTCTTTTTAACCTCTTTCAGACTCGGCCCAGGAGTACTGTCTGGGTAAGAGACCTGCACATATTCAATAATCAAGCAATGGAGGCTTACTAGATGGAACCCTGCTAACAGAATGAAAATCGTTAATGGGAAGCATGACAAGGCTGAAATGTCAAGTGTAATATGTACTCTCGCTATTATTATTGAAGTATTTGAGTACATTTTATCTGCATTGGGTAGCATCCACTCAAAACCACAATAGAATTTAGCAGCACTGTTTGTGTTACTATAAATTATTTCATTTGTTAACATTGAGCCAATGAGCTAAATGATGGTGTTGTGTGCATCGGCATTGTAAGGGATCTGTAATTGTCTATGAGCAGCAGATTTCAGGAAGCAAGCAATAATGCCCAACAGGGTGTGAGTTAAGGGAAATAGTCAACTACACAGGGATGTAGTGAGGCCCTATGCCACAGCCAAACCTGGAAAGTCCACCATTTTCCTGCAGTGCCTACTCGAGGGACATTATTGCAGTTAGAAAATGGGATGTTTATTAAATTATTTTGTATTTAATGTGTTTGTCTAATAGGTCTACAGACACAAACACATATACACACTATAGCTTTCAACCTTCCCTTTCTAAAATGTGGAACACTGCTTCTCACAATGTGGAACAAATGGGCAAAATATGAACCACTTCCCAATGACTACAGCTAGGAAACTCACAGCATGGTTATTAACAATGTTTTCTTATTTTGATGCATTAATATAATTCTGGGTTCCCTAACAAATCGTTGATTTATTTGGGATCACCTTACACAAGTACAATTAGAAATAAGTATATTCAAGAGAGAAAAATCAGTGGAAAATAGAGCTGCATCCTCACCCTCGTTACTTGATATATATATATATATATACCAAGTCCAAAGTTGTACTAACATGGGGAAAGGGGATATCCTCATCATACCAGCAATATACTCTTCTTAAGAAGAGCAGGCTGGTTGCACACTAGTGATTGCACAAAGGTGCATCAATCACGCTAGTATTTTAAAGACAAGCTTGGCTTCCATCATTCAGTGTTATTCAATATAATTTAGCATGGATATTTGTTAACAATCCTTACAAATGAATGTATGTCAAACCCTTTCAATAATGGACAGTAGGAACATAGAAGTTTGATATTCAGAATGAGTAATATTCTTCATAAGGAAGTACATCTAAGAGGTGTCATGGCACATGCACACACACACAAATATGCCCAACAGTTACAGGCATCGTCTTGCCTATGTAAACCTCACGTCTTAACAAATTAATGAAGAAATACAGTTAGTAATAATAAGGGAAATGCACATGCAGAGCAAAGCACTGCATTGACCTCTCATGCACACGCAAGCACACTTTCTCACACACACACACACACACACACACACACACACACACACACGCACACACACACACACATGTCCCTGTAGCTGTTGCTCCAGGAAGTTAATTTTGTTGGCTTTATTTATGTTTTTTTACCAAGTAAGTGAGTGGAAGGAAAATGACAGAGTCATGTAACTGCTACTCTAGTTACTTTGTTAGACTAATTTTATTTTCTTTATTTTTTTATTTTATTCATACTCACTAAACTACAGTGTATTTGGTAGATGATGACAGTGTTTTCTCATCCATGTTTCACATTGGCTTAATATGTTTCCATTAAACTTTGGACTTTATTCCATTGGGCTCCCCTTGTATAGCGACACCCTGTTAGAAAATGCTTGTTATTCACTGTGGTATAGGCTTTAATTTAATGTTCTGTCCATTTTCTAAAGAAGTGGTAATACCTAGCACGGTGGATAGTGTTCACCAGTTTTGCACCACTCGAGGCTGTTCGATGTTAAACATTTCCTCTTCTGATAATCTGATTTAGTTTGTAATCTGCAGAGCAGCAGTTCTTTGCTAAACTTAATGAAGGCATATACTTGGATAAGCAGGTTGTTCATTTACGATAAGTTCTGAGTCATGTACTAAGAAGATACTGTTTGGAGTAAAAGATAAAGTTTCCAGTACAAAAAAAAAAATGCAAAACTGTGAATTTCAAGCGATCACATTCTGCCTCAGCATTAAGTTCCACATGCAAAGCAAAATCTAGACATGGGTACAGGGAAGTAAATACTGTGGGAAGAAGTAGCCAGGCAATTGTTATGGCTAGTCTTGTATAGGCCGTAGGGCCGATAGACTAGTACCAACCAATGAACCTCAAAAGAAAAAGAGGAAGAAAATCACCACAATTGCCATCAGCTATGAAGTTGTGCTGTTTGTGATGTTTATATACAGACAGACCATGGCAGTCCTACTTTGCACACCTCAATATGAATTTTCACTTTGTCTGAATAGAGGAAGAATAGAAAGACATTGTGAAACAGCACATAACACCCTCACTTAACATTCCTACATTTCAGTACAGTTTATACTCGAATGAATCCTTCACTATTAGAAGCAGTGCATTCTGCATATTAAGATAAGCACTCAGATGGAACAGATCTGAAAATGCACGCTAGAATTACTGTTGGTCTTCCAGATTGGTTCTTGGCTCTGGTACTTTCTGTGAAGATATTAGTCAGCATGCATTTTCACCAAAGGCTAGTTTCTTCCACTAGCATAAGAAAAATAAATAAATAAATAAAACTAACAAAATTAGCTGCTGCAGCTACAAGGAAGCTACAAGAAAGTGTGTGTGTGTGTGTGTGTGTGTGTGTGTGTGTGTGTGTGTGTGTGTGTGTGTGTGTGTGTGATTCTGTGTATCTGTGTGTGTGTGATAAAATACAGAGAGACAAAGTGTGTTTTTTTCCAGTCAGTTAGCTGTTTATTATGGGAAACACAACTTAAAAGTGTTTCATTGAATTTGCTTACTTCTTGGATCGGTGATCCTGGTGGTATTTTATTATTTATTATGGGAAGTCTGCATAATTACACTTTCTGACTATTGTAGTTTTCCTACCAAGATTTCTCTTTTCCAGTCAAGCTTTCTTTTCACATACAACTGCTTGGATGGGTTTATTACACATATTTATTTTACTCTGCTATACATGTGTATTTCATATCTTTTTATATACCCATTTATATATGTTTATATTTTGTTTCATAATCCATAAACAGTAGGACTAGTTAGGTATCACCTTTTGCCTGTTATTGGTCATAATGTCATCACAAACATCTTCCTTGCTACATACATCCTGTCTATATTTAGAATTTTTAACAACGAATGAAACCCGTTTGTTATGAACAGCAAAACAAAAGTCATGTCATTATTGTTTTCATCTCTAATATCTGATGAAGTATTCTTTTTATTTTTTGTTACTGTTTTATCACTTTCTTTTGGCTTGCTATATATACATACTGCCATGTTAACCCATGTTTGAAAAAAGTTTGAAATTTGAAAAATGCCCTATTCAAACACACAACTGGGTCTATTAGCTGCTAAAAGTTCTTATTTGGGGTTTTGGAGAAGGTAGACCAGAATCCTAGGGGTGGGCCATGGGAAACAGTGACTGAACGCTGAGAACTGTTAATGACAACTGAAAATGTTTCAATTGTTAGTACATTTAAACTTCATACTATGAAGTTGTGAGATTTTAGATTTATGTTATTGTTTGAGTATGCATTTATAATTTTGGTGTATTTAATCAATTAGGTTTTATTTTATTTACAGAAAGGTTTACAATTGATTTTTTTATTCTAATTTATACTAACAAAATATATAAATAGATGTATGACTTTAATAACTCTAATTAATTGCGACATGCATGACTGAATGTTTTAAATAAACTTATGATGTTAGATCTGTAGGTTCTGTTGAAATCCAAGTTGATCGATGTGGACAACATTTCTTAACCTTTAATAAAGTGTGGCAGATTACATCTTGTTTCAAATGTCTTGTGGATTTTGGGGCAGTTTTTGTTGTTTATTTGTCCTTTTTTTGACTACACTGTGTTTTTATTCTGTATTGATACTTGCTGACAGAAAATCATATCTCAAAGAAAGGAAGCAAGCCTGCACCAGAGTGGCATATAAGAGGAAACCACTAATACACCTGTATTAGTGTATACCTGCCCATGTTTTATTGTGCAGACAAGGAAAAGACCTCAGTTTTTCCAACTTCAAGCTGAGCAAATCAAAGTATGAGATGTCCCTAATCTTCAGATTTAATAGTAAAGTAAATACATTTCAAAGATCCCCTTTTACAGTAGGTATAATTATCCACAACTGCACTTTTATTTTATAAATGTGTATACACATTACGAGGAATCATATTGCTATGAGTCGTTACTAAAGCATTAAATTTGTCTTGCTGAAATCCTAATATAATCTTTTTGAACCATGTATTTACTTTCTTAGGTCAAACTTGTCAACGTGCATGTCGCTGACATTACTGAAGGGAATCCTTCTATTATTCTTGGATTAATTTGGACAATAATTTTACACTTTCAGGTAAGAAATATGATTTGCTTAGTGTTAATATACAAGAGCATGGAATATACATTTGGGTGTTGCATTTCTTTCTCCATGAATTATGTTTCCTTACCTCATGCTTACATGGATGAAATATGTAAATGAATTTGGGTGACCTACTGAATGAAATTAATGAAATTAGAGCCGCAGATCAGAGAAAGTTCTTCCACCAGTTTGCACTTACTTCAGTATTGCTAGGACATGGATGTAATAATTCAGTAGTTTAGTGGGAGGAGTGAAGCCCCCCATAGTTTATATTATTAATTATTTTTTTCTTATATTAACAGTCTTTAACTGCAGGATGCTGGAAGATGACTCACCAGCTTTTTTTGTTTTCAGTCAGTGCAGTATCATCGATTCCTATCAGAATTGCTTGAACTGACACTGTACATCTGACCCCCCCCCCAAAATGTAGTTTTAACAGAAAATGGCAAATTGTGAAATTTGCTGTTATACATTTGCAGACAGCTTATTACCATGGGTGAAGTTTAAAAGAAGGCTCATTGTGATTATTAGGCCATAATAAAGCTGAGCAAGTTATCGAATGGAGCAAAACTGTCTGTTTTAACAGAAATTTTAAGAAGGTGCTGGAACAGCAAATGAAGTCAAGTTGTTTTGCTTTGCTGAATAAAAGTCTGTTGTTTCATCAGTCATTACCTAATATCATATCCATGTCTATTTCATTCTTTTGCCTTGTAACAGAGCCTCATAATGTTGTATGTTTCTGTTTTTTACTAAATGCCACAGCTATTTGCTTCTCAGCGGGGTGCCTTTTTTGTAGACTCTGCATGTCTTCATTGAGTCTGCACATGTTTTTGCCAGGGGCTTGGCTTCCCTCATCCATTACAATGAAGTGCTGTAGGTGAATTGGCAATGATACAGATTTTCTATTTTTCCAGAAAAAATACTAGTAAATCCTGAAAGTGGACTAATTATTGGAAAACAGTATTTTCACAGAATTTGTCATTTTAGGCCTGAGTACTCATTCACTACAACCTGTCTTTATTCTTTTATTTGTTACTTATAATATGTTCTGCTTGGTTTATTGGTGTTCTGTACCTAGAATCTCTTTTAATTTAGCATTTTATATATATTAATATCTATATTTTCTCTCTTTCTCTCTCTTCCCCCTCTCTTTCACTCTGTACACACACACACACACACACACATATATATATATATATATATATATATATATATATATGTATATATATATATATATATATATATATATATATATATATATATATATATATATATATATATAGATGCACAGGAAAATTATAATGAATTATAATGAAATGAAAGCAATTACTGGATAATTCCCAGATTTCATTTTGTGAAAACATGATTTTATTTACATTTTATTAGAACCACATATCTGTCTACATGTTGTAACAGAACTAGAGAAGTTTAATAGAAGAATGCTTACAATGAAGCAATCCCAGTGGGAGAGGCAGTAACATGGCACAGATGATCTTCCAAACTGCCCTAAAGAAAGGGACGTGTGTGTGTGTGTGTGTGTGTGTGTGTGTGTGTGTGTGTGTGTGTGTGTGTGTGTGTGTGTGTGTGTGTGTGTGTGTGTGTGTGTGTGTGTGTGTGTGTGTGTGTGTGTGTGTGTGTGTGTGTGTGTGAGACCTACAAAGCACAAACGTGCTACACCTAATACAGTACCTACAGCACTCAATACACATAAACCAACAAGCATAATTGTCTCATCAAGCAAGCCCCTAAGGCAAAGCACATCTAAACCAAGTTTTGGTCATAAGTGACTCCGTAGTGATAAACACAGATATCCCACTCACCAGGCTGGACAAGGAGAAGGTTACAGTCAGCTGTCTGTCTGGTGCCAGGATCCAACAGAGCACACATGTACTTAAGTCTCTCCACAGCAAATACCGTTATGCAGTCTGCCCAGAACTAGTTGTTAGTGGCACCACATATACTGAACAAACATAAATAGCCAACCTGCTAGCTGACAAACTGTCATAGTTCATGTTGGTGTGAATGACTTCAGACGTACCTCACTGAACTGTATGAAGAGAGATATGACTGAGCTCTCTGAATATGTGCCTCAGGCAGGTATGTCCGTAGCCTTGAGCAGCATACTACCTTCATCTAAGCTGATACCACAATATAAACAAAAAATGATTGACTTCAACAATTGACTTAGTTTCTGGTGTCGTATGTCCCAAGCCTTGAGCAACAAACTACCTTAACAGTTAAGATGATACCACAATATAAACAAAAAATGATTGACTTCAACAATTGATTTAGTTTCTGATGTTATTCTAAGGGGATCCTGTACCTGTCAGCCTGGGATGACATGATAGACCATGCTGCTTTGCCAGAGATGGTCTTTATATGTCATCTCTGGGATTTTGGTTAATGGCTAAGGCTCTTGCCTCCCCCATAGTGCCTTTTTTAGGCAGTGTCATAACAACAAATTTCCTGGTGTAAAAATATCTTCAAAAAGCAACCTCAAGTTTATGCTGCTAAATGCTAGGAGTCTAAACCTAAAATGCACTCACTGGAAGTAGTCCTCACCTTGGAAGATGCTGACCTTTGTGCAGTCACAGAGGCTTGGTTTAAAGCTGTGGAAAGCACCCAGCTATACCTGGTTATAATGCCTTCCACACATTCAGATCACAAACTGAAAGTGCGACAACTAAAGGAGGTGAAGTATCAGTATTTATCAAAGACAAATACATCTCTGGATTGGTTAAACAACACCATTCCTTTGAACTAATCCAAGTCCAACTGACTGTGGGTAAGACCCCTGTCCAGGTTATTTCCAGTTATAGAATCCCCTTCATGAACCAGGATACCCACACTACATACTTGGATCTCCTTGAATGCCTCGAGATACAAACACCCTGGTTTTAGGTGACTTTAACTACCCATCCATAGAGTGAGTAAATTATATGTGTGCTAACATACGTGCCCAAAGGTTTTTGGACTTCATCAACGCCAATACCCTGGACCTATTTGTTGACACCCCCACAAAGGGCCCAAACATTCTGGATCTGGTGCTCACTAACATGGGTGATCATTGCACCACCCCATGTGTGCGGCCCTCCCTAGTGAGGTCTGATCATACATCAGTCTCATTAGAAGTAACAATAACATCTGACCCCCCCCCCCCCCATTAGCAGCAAGTAGAATAAAAAACTTTTCCAAAGCCAATTACAGCCTAATATGTGATGGCATTAATAGCTTCATAGCCCCAGCCCTCACTGATGGCATGGAAACCTATGTTGGGATTTACACCAATGCTCTGTATAAGCATCTATACAAATGTATTGACTCAACTGTACCTCATAGGATCAAAACAAGATCCTCAAGAAAGAACAAGCCTTCCTGGTGAACATCTGTCATTAACAAGTTATACAATAAGAGAAAGAAATTGCTGTCCAAGAGCAGGAAGGAACGGTCTCTGAATTGGAAGCATTCCCTCCTCGGCTTAAACAGGCAAGTAAGACACTTTGTAAGCCATTCTAATGCTAACTAGGAATCCAAATTAGCCTCCTTTGCTAAGGCTAACCATAAGGCCTTCCTTAGCTACATCAGAAACCTTAAAGGAAAACCCCAGATCTGTGCAGAACTGGTTGTTAATGGCACCAGATATACTGAACCCACATAAATAGCCAACCTGCTAGCTGACAAGTTCAGTGAAAACTTCTCCATGTCCCTGCCACATATCCCCTGAAGCATTCCTACCAGCTGCCCTCAACCTAGTATCTCCAAGGAGCAGGTCATAAACACTCTCTACACAGCCAAAAACATAGCCTGTATGGGATCTAATAGTATCCCAGGCTGTGTTCTAAATGGATTAAATCAGGAGCTAGCTGCACCGCTAGATACTCATTTTAACTAGAGTCTAAGCACTGGTTTTCTACCTGCAGAGTGGAAAACAGCAACTATCATCCTGTTACATAAAGCAGGTGCCTCCACTGACCCTGGAAACTATAGACTCATAAGCCTGACCAGCCTAATCTATAAGGCAATGGAAATAATAGCCATGGACCTTATCAACAAAGATATAGGAGACTGCCAAATGCTTGACCCAACCCAGTTTGGCTTCATTAAAGGGAGATCCTGCCTCTTGAACTTGGTGGACTTCTTTGAGACAGTCACCAAAGCCCTGGTTTAAAGCAAATCCATGCATATGGCTTACCTGGACCTGGCCAGGCCTTTGACATTATTCCCCACTCAAGCATATTGACAGGTGGTTTGCAAACTGGCTCATTGATAGACTACACACAATCAAAATAAATGACTGCCTCCAGTAGCAGACCCGTAACCAGTTGTGGTCCACAGGGATTGGTGCTGGGGCCCCTATTGTTTGCAGTCTACTTCTCGGATGTGCAGGCTGAAACAAAAGGCCTATGGCTGACAAAGTTTGCTGATGATTACAAACTGGGTGCAGTCACCGAATCCGCAAACAATGTAAGCTTCCTATAAGAGGGACTTATACAGACAAATGACTGTGCGAAAATCATGGGTTAAAACACAGTGCAAAAAAATGCATTGTCATCCCCTTCAGCAAGGGTGATGTCCCTGCAGATTACCACATTAATGACAACATCCTAAGCATGCAATTTGGGCACACAGGTTGACAGCAACCTTTCCTTTGACCACCACTTCTCTACAGTGGTAAGAAAGACTTTCTAAGTCACCCATCTCATAAGTAAGAGCATTGCATTCAGAACAAAATAGGTTATAATCCTCCTGTACTCCTCACTCATCAGGCCCATAATAGAGTACAGTGCTACCTTTGGTATGTACCCTTTCAGGTACCTGCAGCAACTGGAAAGACCTCAAAGGTTTCTTAAAGACAATCCAGGATCTCCAGCATATGTCATACATTGACAGACTGAAATCTCTGTCACTATACTCTGTGTCTTACAGACTACTCAAGAGGCAACCTCTGCTTTGCATATAAAGCAATCTCAGATCCTGCTCTAATGGAAATGCTGCAAATTCCTAAATCATATGGTATAAGATGCACTTGCTCTAGGGAACTCAACTAGTATGTCACATCAACAGGACTTGCTGGAGAGACAGACATGTCTCACAGACGTTACCTCTCCTCTAGAACAACTTTCTAATTCAGGTGAAACAGAGCCTCTTACTGACCTTATTTAAGCATAATCTGGATGATTGGATGGGAAGCCACAAATTCATCAAGGGAATTTCACCTGTGTCTCTCTTGGACAGGAGCAGTAGTTGTTGACTTAGTTATGCTTAATATCTTGATATTCTTGGGGTTATACTTGGCTAGGCTTGTAAGGGGCCCAGGGCCATTAGCCTAGTAACCTCCTATGATCCTGTAGATCACACTGAAGGCAAACAGAATAGATGTAGGTGAAGCAGAGATCTACTTTACATGACTGAAAATTCAAAATACTGAAATTCATTTTACTGAGACCACAGTACCTAAATTTCAAAATACTAAAAACTCATTTGACTGAATATTATTATACTGAAAGCTTACAATGCTGAATTTCAAAATACTGAATTTTATGCCTAGACATGCACACTTATAACACCAATGACTAACTCTTTCCAAAATTAAAAACTATTTACTTACCTTCTTAACAGAAACTGGATGATATAAAACCAACCTGGGTTACCTAGGATAGCTCTGTTGAGCGAAAGCTGGATGTAAAACCAACCAACTTGCCAAATAGGAACTGGGAATTGCTAGACTTAATGTAGGTTCACTGACAGGACGCAGCTTGGAAGTGGATGACATGATGATACAGAGGAGGCTGGACATCCTATGTATCCAAGAGACAAGATGGAAGGGCAGTGCAGCAAAGCCACTTGACATGGAATCCAGAGTCTACTACTCAGGTGGAGGGCAGGCTAGAAATGGTGAAGGAATTGTGGTGAGAGAGAGGCTTCAGAAGGCAGTAAGGGATATCATCAGAATTAATGACAGACTCATGGCAGTCAGACTCCAGTGTAATGATAGGGCAGTCTTCATAATCTCAGCCTATACACCACAACAGGGTTCTGATTGTGAGGAAAAGAGTGCATTCAGACAGCAATTGCAGGACCTACTACATAAAGCAGGACAACATGAATTGGTGTTGATAATGGGCGACTTAAATAAACATATAGGGACAGACAGAACAGGATATGAGGACTGCCTGGGTCCACATGGTTGGGGCAACAGGAATAAAGAAGGAGAAGACATTCTAGACTTCTGTCTGGCAAATGGCTTGATAGTAGCCAACACATGGTTTAGAAAGAGAGACAGTCACAAGATCACATACAAGAGTAGTCAACATGCAACTCGAGTAGACTTCCTCCTAGTAAGGAAAAGGCACTGGGGTAGAATCCGTGATTGTAGAGTCATCCCCAGTGAAACAGCATAAACCACTAGTTGCCACAATCTGCTGCAAGCTGCTGCTGTCAGAGAAGGCTCTAAGATCAACAGAGACCAGGTTGAAGATCTGGAAGTTGACTGGAGAGAAAGTACAACAGTTCAAGGAATTACTCAGGGCTCTAGCACCCCAAGAAGAGGAGGAAATTGGTGGAGTAAAAGAAGAATGGCAGCACCTAAAACAGCATGTGTTAGGACTAGGATATGTGGCCGAACCAGGTATGGAAATAAGGTAAATAAGGAAAGCTGGTGGTGGAATGCAGAAGTCCAGGAAGTCATCAAAATAAAGGAGTGCAGGAAGAAGTGGGAGATGGAAAAGACTGACCAGGCTAGGAAGGACTACTGGTTGGCTAACAAAGATGCTAAGAGAGAAGTTGCAATAGCAAAGAATAGGGCATCAGTAAGGGGCACTAAGAAACTATATCAGGTTGCAAGGCAAAGACAGATAAAGAAGATAGTCAGACACCCTTAATAAAGGATGCCAGCAACAACCTACTCACTAGTCAAGAGGACATTAAAAGCAGATGGAAGGAGTATTTCCAGCAGCTTCTGAATGAAGAAAACCCCACAAAAGGTGTACTGCTCCAGAAACAGCCTACAATGAGAGAAGATGAGGAGCCCACCCTAGAAGAAGTAAGAACAGCACTAAGGAAGGTGAATTCAAGGAAAGTAGCAGGCTCAAATGAGGTCACAGCAGATATGATAAAGATGCTGGGTGAGACAGGGGAGAAATTACTCCTGAGGCTAGTAATAGCAGTGTGGGGAGAGAAAGGCGTATCCCAGATGACTGGAGAATGAGCATACTTGTGCCAGTGTACAAGAACAAAGGGGATATCCACAACTGTGGGCAGTACAGAGGCTTCAAACTCCTATCACATTACATGAAAGTTCTGGAGAGCGTGATTGATAAATGGATACGCAGAGCAGTAGAATATAAGATGGGAGATGAGCATTTTGGATTCAGATCAGGATGCAGCACAATTGATCTGATGTTTGCACTGAGACAGATACTTGAGAAGAAGCTAGAGATGATGAGAGAGCCCAACTGGGCATTCCTAGACTTGGAGAAAGCATATGACAAGGTCCCAAGAAAGCTGATCTGGGCAGTACTGTGGTGGATTGAAGTCAAAGAAACATTGATAGAATTAGTGCAGGTTTATGTACAAGGACCCAATGAATCAAGTACAAATAGTATTCGGCCTCACAGAGGGGTTCCCAGTGGGAGTAGGTGTACATCAGGGTTCAGCTCTAAGCCCACTGCTGTTCATACTGGTGGTGGACTACGTTAGCAAACAGGTTGGAGGGGACGGATCAACAAAGCTGCTGTATGCAGACAATGTGGCAGTACAGTCAGACTCTGAGCTAGAACTTCAGCAAAGGATAGGAGAATGGAATGCAAATCTGAAGGCACATGGGATGAAACTAAGCACGGATAAGATGGTGGTAATGGCAGCAAATTGGGGAAATCAGAAGAAGCTGAGAACAGAGCTAGAAGGGAAGATAGTGGAACAGGTAAACAGCTTCAAGTATCTGGGAGGGGTAGTTGAGGAGAAGGGTAGTCTGAATGAAGAGGTCAAAGCTAAAATCAGAGGGGCTGCAGCCAACTGGCATAGAGTATCAGGTGTAGTCTATGACAGAAGAATGCCAAAGAAGCTGAAAAGTTAGGTGTACAAGACAGTGGTGCCACCAGCACTACTATTGTTTGTTTGTCTTTCGGCTTTTTCCTGGTAAGGGGTCGCCACAGCAGAACTCCGATCCGCTAATGATTGGCAGTAGATTTTTACGAAACGCCGAGGTGCCAGCTCGATGCCCAACCTTCAACGAAGGCACGCCCATTTATGCACGCATGCCTTTCGAACGCTACCCAACCACCCTACTGTATGGTTCAGAAACCTGGGCAGTAAAGGCAGAACAGTTGAAGAAGCTAGAGGTTATGGAAATGAAGTGCCTGAGAAAGGTGGTAGGATGCACACTGTGGGACAGACGAAGAAATGAGGACAAAACAGCAGAAGCCAAAGTAGCTCCAATTGCAGAAAAGATTGAAGAGAACAGATTACAGTGGTTTGGGCACATGTGGAGAAATGCAGAAGACAACCTGGTGAGCATGATTTAGGACAGACAGAAAGAAGGTAAGAGGAAGCGAGGACATCCATCAAAGAGGTGGATGGATTGTGTGAAAGAAGATATGCGACAGTCGGGTATGAGTGTTGAAGAAGAAAGGAGTGTGGCACTGAATTGAGAGAGTTGGCGACAGTTAACGCGATACCCCGACCCCATGTAGAAAAATGGGAAAAAAATGGGGCTGACGATGATGATAAAATTAAACTAGGTGGGGGGGGCTATGCCCCCACACCCCCCAGTATTGGGGGGCTATGTCCCCACACCCCCCAATATTGGGGGGCTGTACCCCCACACCCCTTAACTGTATATACTAACTCCAGGATCACACTACATTGGGGAAAAGGGCATATACCTTTAAATACCTTACTGTACTGTACACACTGCCACTACTGCTGGGAGCGCACAAAACATTTGCCATATTACTTTAGATACTTCCCATAATAATGTAGAGACATACTCACATTTAAAAACACTACAACATTACTTTCTACACTACTGTCAGTTTTCTGACAGTTGGCATTTTAAATTACAGTAATGTTTTTTTTATCACAAACAAGTCACATGTGAAGGGAAACACATGTCACGAGACACAGGCAAATGAGTTTTCGGTGTTTTGAAATTTAAGTATTGTGTTGTCGGTAAAACAAATTTCAGTATTTTGAGTTTTCAATCATGTGAAGTAGATCCGTCAGGCAGACAGAGCACAGAGTATCAATAAGCCAAATATTTTCATTTGGCCTAAGGCTAGCCCTAAACTTCACTGCGTGTGTTTGTTTTTGGTATTAAGCCCTGTCATTTTTGATGCAGTGTTTGCGACCTGTCACTGTCCCTGACTGGGCTTAGGTTAATGAAATTCAGTCACCAATGATTAAAATTAAACAATGCATTTTACCTGGTGAATTTACAAGGGATTCCGTTTTCTGTAACGGAAGATGTGATGTGTCTGTAGTTTATTTTAAAGAGCTTCTGTTAAGCATGTATTGTTGCCACTGCTCAAAATTTAGTGGAAGAAAAGGTATTTAAAATGAGGGAAGATTTAAAATGAGAGAAGACAAATAATATTGATACTGTACAGTACCCATATTTATTTAGCAAGTAATTGTCATTGTGTATTGTTTTTTAATTTTTGTGTTGTCATTGTATATTGTTGTACAATTCTATATACAGACCTTAAGTATCAGATGAAGGGAGAAGAACAGCAAATACAAAGCAGCAAAGAGTGCTAGTGTTGCATGCAGTGTGACCCACAAAAAATATTATTCTTGCAACTTAACTTTGTGTCGGCATTTTCTACATTTACTTTCTTCATTAAGAAAGTTCTAGTAAAATGAAAATCAGCAGAATGCTCTATTAATTTCAAATGTACGTTTTTTTATGGACAGGCATGCCCCAGGTCTCTCATAGAGGTTTGGGAATTTTGTGCCCACTCATAATTTCTAACTGCATGGCAACCATGCATTCTGTAGATATAGGCTGGGATGCCTCAGGAAAAATATTGTATTTTTTCCCATAGGATATACAAGAGATGAATGCCTTTCTGAGGGTCAGAAACAGTTATTGGCCAAAACTGCTTTGAACAGACAAAAAAGTTTGTATTAGGGGTATTGTTAATTCTAATTGTGATGTGAAAAATATTTTCACTCATTCTCCACTGCCACTTTGTCTTAATTAGGGATCCTGGGCAAGCCAGTGTTTATCTGTGTAAGAGTGAGCTTAAGGCAGAGAGCTTAAGGCAGAGAATCATTCTTGGACTGGATGCCAGTTCATCACAGGATGTAAACTTGTACATCTCACCAGTTTAACTAATGGTATGTCCTTGGAATGTGGGAAGAAACCAGAACACCAAGCAAAAGCCCACATGGATACAGCAAGAACAAGTATACTCCACACAGAGGAAACAAATTGGAGGTTGTGAGATGTGATGTTAGCCATTGATCAGCTGTGCTGCCACTAGGAAAAGTCAGTTTTTGGTTAAATACAATCTGCATTGTATTTTGTAGGCAGAAAATAGGTGTACTTCAGAGATTACTGTGTCAAGAAAGACTATGTCTTTAAGACTGATTCCATTTCATAATTGTGCACTTATTTCCAGCATAATTGTATTGCAGTTTTTTTTAAACTTTAGTTTATTTTTATTGTTCTACAGAAGATTCTAGAGAATGTGTTACTCCATTGAATGTATTAATTTGTTCTACTCTGTAAATGATATTAAATAAGTTGTTTACCTTTAATCAGAGTAATTTGTATTATTGAACATATTGCACATATAGCTGTTATTATTATTATTATTATTATTAATTTTTTTGAAAAATTACTTAAATGTGTGTTTTGGTTTATGGATAGATTCAAGAAGTTGCCGGCATCCTTGGCTTAGGCCCACAGCCTTCACTTCCTGAGTTTGCAGCTAGCAGTGATGCTTCCCCAACTGCAAGTCCTCCAGCCAAAAGAAGTGCCAAAATTCAGTCAAAATGGAAGCTGTCTGCCAAGCAGGCCCTGTTATCATGGGTGAAGGAACAGTGTTCAAAGTAAGTACATTTCACAGACCTAAGCAGGACATAATTTAAATTTATAAACTGTTTTTGTTTTAGCTGTCATCATTGTTCATCATCAACCCTCTTTTTCCTATTTTCTACATAGAGTCGCGGTACTGCCACTTGTCAGCATCTCTCCCTATTGAATGCCACTCTGCTACCCACTTCAACCCTCAAGCCTGGCTATCACAGGTCTTCTTTCACACAATACATCCACCCTTTGCTGGATGTCCTTGTTTCCTCTGCCTTCTTCCTGACTGTCCCAAGTCTTCTTCACCACATTTCCTGCACATGTGCCCAAACCATCATAATCTGTTCTCTTTGACCTTTTTTACAATTGGAGCTACTTTGACTTCTGCTCTTATGTCCTCGTTTCTTCATCTATCCCACAGTGTGCATCTCTCCACCCATCTCAGGCACTTCAACTCCATCACCTCTAGCTTCCTCAACTTCCTGCCTTTACTGCCCAGGGCCCTTTTGGGGGTCAGAGGGGGGTGAAATTTGCACTGAACCTGTCTGCCAGGATGTTGGCTATATCGGTCGGTTCAGTGTATTTTGTGCCATTCTGCACTAACTCCGAGCAGATCTGAGAATTGCAACTTAGATTCTTGACATAGCTAAAGAATGCCTTGTGGTTATCTTTGGAGTCCATGGCAATTTTTCTTTCGAAGCTAGCCTTGGATGATTTTATGAGGGAATGTAGTTTCTTGCTGATACTGATCAGGGAGTCTTCTCTTCTTGGGATTTTACTATTTTCTGTACTAGTTTCCTTCTTCTATTGTATAGCTTGTTTATGGCAGGGGTCCACCAGACTGGTTTCCTTTTCTTGGAGGAGTGAGTGTTGGTTTCGTTTGGGATAGCATGATCCATGCATTCTTGTAGGTGCCCGTAGAGTGCATTAGTAAAGGAATTTGCAGCTTGGACATTGTTATCCTTTAGCATGGGGGCTTTGAAACTTCCCACCTCGGTCTTAAGTAACGTGAAGTTTGCTTTTGAAAGGTTTTTCACTGTGGTTTCTTTGACCGGGGGTGGTGGCAGAATGTGGATATCCAGAGTGATTAGTTTATGGTCAGATCTAACCAGTGAGGGATTGACCTCCGGTGTGGAACACCAGTCGCCCATGTTGGTGATGACCAGGTCCAACATGTTGTCACCTATGGTGGGGGTGTTGACCAGTTGATCTAGGGTGTTTGAGTTTATAAATTCTAAGAAATGTTGGGCAAGGGAGTTTGTACTTGAGTAGTTCTCCCAGTTAATGTTTGGGTAATTGAAATCACCCAATATCAGGGTGTTTGGTAGGACCTTTATGTTTCCCAGTGTTTCCAGGAATGCGGAGTGGGGGTCCTGGGACAAGGTGGGTGATCTGTAGCAAGCTATAATTTGAATAGCAGTTTTGCCCATTGTTAGTGGCACATGGATGATCTCTGAAGTATCGTGCTGTGCCACTAACCTGGAGGTGTGGGTATCCTTGATGAATATGGATACTCCCCCACCTTTTGTATTTCGGTCCGGGTTTTGTGGCCGAAATGTATGGTATGAGTTGTAGCCTGGTAGTGCTGGAGTGCTCTCTGCAGCCTTAAACCAGGTTTCTGTTACTGCACATATAATAATTTTCTCCATACTGAGGAGTGCCTCGAGTGCATGCATTTTAAGGTTTAGACTTCTGGCATTGAGTAGCATTACCCACAGTTTTTTGTTACTTGTGCTATTTACGGTGGTGGGTTTGTCTTTTGAGCCTTGCCTAAAAAAGGCACTATGGGAGTGGCAAGAGCCTTGGCCAGTATTTGAAAGCCTAAGGGTGACAGGTGCAAGCCGTCTCTAGAGAAGCAGCGTGGCCTGTCGAGCATGTCATCCCAGGCTGACAGACACTGGATCCCCTTTGAATGACACCAGAAGCTTAGCCCATTGTTGAAATTGATCATTTTTTCTCTATATCTTGGTATCCTTCTTGGTAGGGCAGGATGCTACTCAGGGTCAGGGTCATACTGGCCTGGGCTACGTGATCAGAGAGCTCCTCCATGTCTCTTTTCATGTAGTCCAGGGAGGTACAGCATAGGTCATTCACACCAACATGGACAATGACAGAGTCATATTTGTACTTGTTCTGGAGTGACCTGAGTACTTGTGTTATGTGGCGGATCCTGGCACCTGACAGGCAGCTAACAGTGACCTTCTTCTTGTTCAGCCTAGTGAGTGGGATGTCAGTGTGCCTGACTATAGAGTCACCTATTACTAGTGTGTTGGGTATGTTATTTTGCCTTAAGGGCTGTGATTGTGTGACACACTGGTTTTGTGAAGTATGTGTTTCATGGTTTGTTTTGGGGGGGGGTGGAGGTTGCTTGGATGTCTGCTTTGGACGTCTCTGTTGCTTCTGCAGATTTTTATTTAGAGTCTCTGAGTATGTTTTCGTGTATTTATGTGTGTTTTTTGCCGGTGCTGGTTTCATAGGTCTATGTGAGACTGGTGGTGTGATGCAAGTAATTCTCTTCTCCTCTTGAATGCCTGGTCCAGTCTTGGGTTGAGAGAGCTTAGCCTCCAGTTTGGCTGTATAATTGCATCTCTTGCATGTATTAGTGTTTGGTGGAAGGAGGAGAGGGTTGTCTGTGTACATAATGCAATTGTAACATTGCCTCAAAATGCCCAGATTCACCAGTTGGACCAGAGAGTACACCTGAAACTGCCCTTTGGACATGCCTGGATAGGTACAGTGAACTGTTTTACTGATTGGCTGGTAAGGTCGATTGGTACTCACAGTCAGAAGAAAGCTGGCACTCTTATCCATTAATTTAATACTCCAGCTGTACAGTAGTCAGCCAAGAGATTGTGAGAATCCCAACATCTGCCTGGAATCACTACTGAGGTGGCAACTCCGCAGTGGGATAGACAGCACCCCTAGTCAAAAGTCGAGTTTTAGAACCAATACGGTGTATAGAAGTAAGGCCAGATTTGTCTTCCTGGTATTTTTCAACATCCCACAAAGCTACAACGCCTTCCCCACCGTGGAGATAGCATTCCATGTTTCAAGAGTCAGTTTCCTTTTCCAGAGTGTACTACATCTTAATCTGTCCCACTTCTACCTGCCACATTGCTGGCATGGCACTGCATCCCTCACTCTTGGTAAACTGTACACAGCTGTTCACACATCTTGCTTGGCTGAGTCCAACCAGATATTTTGGGTTACTTGACCATTCTCCACTTGTTTGTGAATAATATAGTGTGGCCTGTCTTCAAGGGTTGGTCCTATGGTCTCCCAGTACACCCCCAAAACAGCGCTGTCCACCTAAATCAATGCCCTAGAAATGAAGCTAATTCAGTTGAAAAAGTAATATCAAATAGAATAAGTACTGAAAACAACTAGCCATTTGGAAAATGACAGCAAAACTGAACAATTTCTACCAGTCTGACCTAAGAATAAATTAACCAAACATAACTAAATTATGAAAATATCAAATCATGACATAATCCTAAAAGCATTGAAAAATGAACTGAGTGTGTAATCATATCCGTCAGTCAGGCAATAAAGAAGTAAAAATTATAGAATGCCAGGAATAAGACTTATCACTCGCTAAAACCTAGACAAAGTACTTAAAGCTGTATTCAGTAGAATAGGGAAGTATTTGGAATGTATATTTTATACTTTTGATGCACTTTCATTTTGCTTTTATCTCTGAGTGAAGCGACTTTTGATTTGTAGATCTACTCAAGTTATCTCCATTGAAGTGGTATTCAGAGAACTTTTTCATGTCTGTAACTTAATATCCACTGTGCTTAACTTGGTTTTCCACCCAGTTCTGCCTGTCTCATTCTCTTTTTACAGTCTTCACACAGAATCCATCACTGTCGCTTCACCTCAGTTTGTCTACTGGATATGTTTAAAGTGGAGGAATGACCAGTCTCCAACCATTTCAAATAATATGGCAGTAACTCTTATAGGTTCATAGGTAGGTACTAGGCTATTGGCCCTAGGGCCTATATAACCCTAGCCAAAAAGGTACCCTTGCTTTTGCCAGCCAAGAAAATTATTTTCCTGTGCCCCTGTTGAGCAGAGCCAAAGAAGTGATCCCTGGGGTGAATTTCCTATCTCCCATCCAGTCATCAAGATTTTTCTTGAAGAGTGCTAATGAGGAGTTTTTTTGATATAGATAGGAAGTTTGTTCCAGAGTATGAGAAGTCTCTGGCACAGCAATCTATCCCTCCAGCATGTCCTGTTTATTGTGGTGACAAGGTTAAGTCCCTAGAGCGTGTAGCTCGGAGGGACTGGGATTTCTTGTGGAGCATGTCCAACAGCTCTGGCTTTGAGATAGCTTTGTAGGCAGAGATCGCCTCTGAGTAGGAGATATGCGATCGAGTAAAGCTGGAGTTTTTTGAGACGGTATGCGTAGGGCATCTGTTTGAGGCCAGTAATCCTTTTTGGGAGGTATTTCTGCGGCATTTCTAGTTGTTGTAGATGTCTTGCGAGGTACATACCAAAAGGTATGTTGTACTCTATAATGGGTCTAATGAGTGACAAGTAGAGGGGAACAATGGCCTCTTTTTTCCTGGATGAGAAACCTTTTGTGATGAGGTGTGCCATGTAGAAGGATTTCCTGACTACTGTGGAGATGTGATTATCAAAGGAGAGACTACTGTCTACCTGTGTCCCAAGGTGTCTTATCATACTTTCGGTGTTAAGTAGACTACCACCTATGTGGTAGTTCTTGGGTACATAGTTTTTACCAAAAGGGATGACAATGCACGTTTTGGCATTGAGCTTGAGGCCATGGCATTGACACCAGGCATCTGTCTCAGTGAGGCCCTTGTGTAGGATGTCCACATCATTAGGAGTTTCAATTATGGCTCCTAGTTTGCTGTCATCTGCAAACTTCATTAGTCAAAGACCTTCTGTGTTAGCCTGTGCTTCTGAGAAGTAGATACAAACAGGTGGGGACCCAGGACTGAACCCTGTGGTACTGCACTTGTCACTGGTCTGAAGTTGGATTTTGGAGTCTGCTACTTTCACATTGTGAGCCAGTTGGCAACCCATCTTGTGACATAGGGATTTATACCTAGTTTAGTGAGTTTATCTATAATTCCAGAGTGGGGGATGGTGTTGAAAGCCTTGGCGATATCTAGATAGGTTGTGTGAACCACCTTGCCCTCATCTACAGCTTTAGTGACCACTTCAAGGAAGTCTTATCAGGTTTAGGAGACATGATCTGCTTTTACAAACCCGAATTGAGTGGGGTTCAGAGTTTGGAGATTGATTTCTGATGGTACTTTGCAGTGGTTTTCTCAGTTTACTGGTCCAGGTAGAAAATCTATTCTTCCAAATCTCCATTCACACGTACATTTTTTTGCTGCAGCAGGACTTGATCATTCAAGTGTTTGCCCCTTTCTAATGCACCTGTTTGTTTTAAGTCTGTACAGTACACACAAAAAGCCAGCTTTTGGTACAAATTAGTGGTGGCCATTTTCCTCCAATCCTGTAGAAAGAAACGTGGCACTTGAGCACACATCTTTCTTCCCACCTCTGCCCCTCCTATACACAGTCCCCATGTTGTGCATGGCCATTGGTGAAGGAATAGAGTACTTTTTGCCTGCACTGATTGATGGTCAGGGTATTTTAATGAAGCTACATTTAAAATGTTTTTTGCTGTAAATGTGGCCTAGAGTGAGTAAGGAAGTGAGATATCAATAAACATTATTTTTAGGAAATGGGTTTGATTTCCCCCTGGGTGTAAGAGTGAACCTCCTGAATATATTTGCCTTTATGCATTTCCTCATTTGTGCAGTTGTTTAATTTAATTTTGCTCATGAATGGGTTGAGCCAAAATGTCCCTTTTCGGCTATGAACTGCTTTTAATAGAGTAAGCACAGTAACAGATACAACAGACAACAAGGAAATGTTAAATAGATGTATCCAAGCATAATAGAAAAAGTATAATAAATAGAACACAGGTAATTAGTGACACTCAAAACTTGTGGATTTCCATGCAGTCTGTTTAAGCATGTCTTTAGCCAAAGTAGGCATGGGATGTTAAGTTCCATTAATTCCAGTTTAATTGAAAAGTAAGTGTGTGTGTGTGTGTGTGTGTGTGTGTGTGTGTGTGTGTGTGTGTGTGTGTGTGTGTGTGTGTGTGTGTGTGTGTGTGTGTGTGTGTGTGTGTGTGTGTGTGTGTCTGAGTTTCCTCTTACTGCTGTGTATTCCTAGACTTTGTATACTTCAGATTTCTGGTGGCTTGCCTCCTTAAAGTTGTTTTTGAATTGTTTTCATTTTCCAATGTTTGGGCAAGTATGTTTATTACTGAATCAGAGCCAAAGTGATGAACACTGGGATAAGGACTTTTCTACTTACCCTACTGTTGTGATTTCACAGTTAGTGTATTTAGTGTTGTGAGGATGTGGCCTTTCTAGAAAAATATTAGTTTTGAAGTTTTTTTTTTTATTGCATCTGTCATTTGCCGCTCCTTATTTGTCGGAGTGGAATCTAATGAATGTTTGTTTTTTAATGGGCTTAAACATGAAGTCAAGCTATATACAAATATAGAGAAGGTCATAAGGAGTTGCATTGTGTCTTTGTGCACTTAGAGAAAGCATATGACAGGATGCCTAGAGAGGAGTTGTGGTATTGTATGAGGAAGTCGGGAGTGGCAGAGAAGTATGTAAGAGTGGTACATGATATGTACGAGGGTAGTGTGACGGTGGGAGTGACTGATACATTTAAGGTGGAGGTGGGATTATATCAAGGATCAGCTCTGAGCCCTTTCTTATTTGCAGTGGTGATGGACAGGTTGACAGATGATATCAGACAGGAGGCCCCGTGGACTATGATGTTTGCAGATGACATTGTGATCTGCAGTGAGAGTAGGGACCAGGTTGAGGAGACCCCGGAGAGGTGGAGATATGCTCTAGAGAGAAGAGGAATGAAGGCCAGCAGGACTAACACAGAATACATGTGTGTAAATGAGAGGGGGGATAGAGGAATGGTGAGGATGCAGGGAGTAGAGTTGGTAAAGGTGGCTGAGTTTAAGTACTTGGGATCAACAGTTCAGAGTAATGGTGAATGTGGAAGAGAGGTGAAGAAGAGAGTACAGGCAGGGTGGAATGGGTGGACAAGAGTGTCAGGAGTGATTTGTGGCAGACTGGTACCAGTAAGAGTGAAAGGGAAGGTCAAAAGAGGGGTATTGAGACCAGCTATGTTATATGGGTTGGAGACAGTGGCATTGACAAAAAGGCAGGAGTCAGAGCTGGATGTGGCAGAGTTAAAGATGTTAAGATTTGCACTGGGTATGACTATGATGGACAGGATTAGGAATCAGTATATTAGAGGGTCAGCTCAGGTTGGACAGTTTGGAGACAAAGCCAGAGAGGTGAGATTGCGTTGGTTTGGACATGTGCTGAGGAGGCATGCTGGGTATATTGGGAAAAGGATGCTAAGGATGGAGCTGCCAGGTAAGAGGAAAAGAGGAAGGCCTAAGATAAGGTTTATGGATGTGGTGAGAGAGGACATGCAGGCAGTTGGCGTGACAGAGCCAGATGCAGAGGACAGGAAGAAATGGAAAGAGATGATCCGCTGTAGAGACCCCTAATGGGAACAGCCGAAAGAAGACGATGAGTGAGACATAAACTCAACCTGAGAGCTCTAGAGTGGGTCACTGATGGTTTCCATTGGTCGGAACTAAGGAAAAAACGTTGCAGTAACATTTTCCTCTTACTGATTTAGATACTGGGTGAATGATTGTCCCAAAAATCTTTAATTAATAGGAAGCGTAACGCCTCTTTATCTAAATGGAGCATTACCATAGCAATACCATTTTCCTCTATCTTGAATAAGAACTAATTAAATAGCGGGAACTTCAGAAGATGCTTAAGTAGAGGCAAGAGCAAATCTATATAATCTTTTGATCTAGAAGGTTTAATTGCTGGAACTGTTTACCATTATGAGCCACTTGTCTGTTATAATTTGGAACTAAAGAGGTGTATAGCATGGAACAGCTCCAAAAATATAAAATACTGGTAAACAGAAAGGCACTAAGGTAACAAAACAGGTAAAATCACAGAACCTTTATTGTCCAAAAGTAGAATAAAAAATCGTAAATACAACAACTTTTACTGACTAAGCGCTTTCACCCTCATGGGCATCTTCAGAGTCAGTTAGCTTCATTGAGAGCAAATTTTAAATACAACTATCAATTAGTGCATAATTAAACAGAGGTCGTGAAGCAGGAGAGTAGTTAATTAATCAATTATCCCCTGTAATGCTTGTTCACCAAGCCTTGAACTCCTACAAAATAGTGTTTTGTTTACTGAAATCCCTGTAAATAGTTACTACCAAAAGTAAAAAATAAAATGAAATAAAGTATATGAAATGAAATGAAGTAAATTAAAAACAACATGTGCAATGGTAACATTCCTTGTAAGCAGAAAACTCATGTCTTGTTACTATGTTTAAAAATAACAGTTGTGTGTTATATACAGGCTGCCTTATATCTTAAAATACATGCTAGAGACAATACGTCATTGATACCAGGAGCATTACTGGCATCCAGTCTCAGTTGCTAAAGACATTCCCTTATCTCCAACACAGTTTTGTAGTTTCCCCCAAACTCCTTTGTATAAAGCCTGTCAATAACAAAAAAAAATAAACTTTTTGAAATTTGGACAGTGGTTCGTATGTACATATAGTGAATTAATGGTTTTCTTGTTCTTTATGTCCCTATAATGTTCTAATATTTTTTGTCTTAACTTCTTAGTAGTCATTCCTATGTAGAACGCTGGGCAAGATAAACAGGTGGCAGCATAAATAAATACGAGCATGGTTATTTATGCTGCCACCTGTTTATCTTGCCCAGCGTTCTACATAGCATGTATTTTAAGATATAAGGCAGCCTGTATATAACACACAACTATGTTATTTTTAAACATAGTAACAGACATGAGTTTTCTGCTTACAAGGAATGTTACCATTGCACATGTTTTTAATTTACTTCATTTCATTTACATTTACTTTACTTTATTTCATTTCATTTTATTTTTTACTTTTGGTAGTAACTATTTACAGGGATTTCAGTAAACAAAACACTATTTTGTAGGAGTTCAAGGCTTGGTGAACAAGCATTATAGGGGATAATTGATTAACTACTCTCCTGCTTCACTACCTCTGTTTAATTATGCACTAATTGATAGTTGTATTTAAAATTTGCTCTCAATGAAGCTAACTGACTCTGAAGATGCCCATGAGGGTGAAAGCGCTTAGTCAGTAAAAGTTGTTGTATTTACGATTTTTTATTCTACTTTTGGACAATAAAGGTTCTGTGATTTTACCTGCTTTGTTACCTTAGTGCCTTTCTGTTTACCAGGTATAGCATGGAAACCCATCCTCCTAAGGTTAGAGGAGATGAGGCAGAATTAAGATGGAGCTAGTTACTACTGAGTTGTACTGTTGGTGTTATCCTGTTGTGATCCTTGTTGCTGCTGGCCCCTCTATGCGTTCTTCCAAGATTACTGCTCTTTCTGGTGCTGCTTCATTTTGGTGGTGCAGCTGCTGTTTTGTATGTTGTCTACAACAGGAGCAAGATAGAAATAGGACAATTCTCAAGTCCTTGAAGGTGCTGGTATATAAAGCAGCTGCTTAATATTATGGTTTGCTGACTTTTCTACTCCAGTTGTTTCAAAACTTTCTGAAAGGGAATAGCAAACAAAAGTGAATATTCAAAGGTGCATTCAGACTCATGTATTTTATTCTTGCAGTATGTTTACTGTCATACCCTTCCATGATTTTCACTCCCTTCACCCCTTACTCTGTGGTCACTGTTTGCACCCTGCCTCACCTGACTCCCTGTGATAGTACATAATGTCTTCTGTCTTTTGAACTTTCTCCAGTAGTCATCAGAAAAGTTTGCTGTTACTTAACTTTACATGTTTCCTTTGCAAAATTAAAAAAAATGTATTTTAATCTCTCTTTTCACTGTCTTATGTTCATTAAAATACTTCTGTATGTGTTTACTTTTTTATTATAGCTTCAGTTTTGTAATTGTGTCATCTGATATTTCTTTTGTACCACAAAGTATGCTGTGTCTTGAATCATGGTTGAAAACTACTATTTGATTATCCTACCTAACTACTCATTGGAAAATGTTTTTAGGGTCTATACTGAATTCCAGGACAGATCATGTTTCTTTTCTCCATGACAGCATACAGATGATGATGATGTTTTACTGCATGTGTGATAGAAACAGAAACATTTAACTGTAAGGTATTCATAAAAGCACTGGGGGGATGTATTTCTGTATCATTATTATTACCATTAATAGGCTGCATATGAGAAAGATACACTGGTACCTGCAGACCCTATTGATTCAGGGTACCCATCTTTTATACTTGCTTCCAACATAAGTGATTGAGCTTGTCTGGTGACATCATGAAATGTCTCACAGCCATGATCATCTGTTCTTGCGTATTCTCTATGAGAAGATAACCACAGATACCTCAAGCTCTGCTTGTGGAGCACATTTTAGGATCTCCTAGTGAGGTCTGTGGATTGTAGCACTAAGGAAGAAACACATCATCCTGAGGGAGATGATACCTATTCAGCAAGCTGTAACAACTTTGCAGCCAGTCCTTTAATCTGGAAGTGTGAAGATGTCACAGACAATACAACAGCAATGTGGTATATGACCAGAAAGGGGGCGGTCCCTCTTATCCTCACTGCAGATTACTAATGATGATCTTGAAAGAGGCAATGAAGGTGAATATGATTCTTTAAGCCACTTATACCTTAAGTCAGTAGTATCCTGTGGCAGATCCTCAAAGCATAACTTAAGTCAGTAGTATCCTGTGGCAGATCCTCAAAGCATACCTTAAGTCAGTACTATCCTCTGGCAGATACTCAAAGCATACATTGTCAGTACTATCCTGTGGCACATACTCAAAGCATACCTTAGGTCAGTAGTATCATGTGGCAGATCCTCAAAGCATACCTTAAGTCAGTAGTGTCCTGTGGCAGATCCTCAAAGCATAACTTAAGTCAGTAGTATCCTGTGGCAGATACCCAAAGCATACCTTAAGTCAGTACTATCCTGTGGCAGATACTCAAAGCATACATTGTCAGTAGTATCCTGTGGCACATACTCAAAGCATACCTTAGGTCAGTAGTATCATGTGGCAGATACCCAAAGCATACCTTAAGTCAGTAGTATCCTGTGGCAGATCCTCAAAGCATAACTTAAGTCAGTAGTATCCTGTGGCAGATACCCAAAGCATACCTTAAGTCAGAAGTATCCTGTGTCAGATTCTCAAAGCATACCTTAAGTCAGAAGTATCCTGTGTCAGATTCTCAAAGCATAACTTAAGTCAGTAGTATCCTGTGTCAGATTCTCAAAGCATACCTTAAGTCAGTAGTATCCTGTGGCAGATACCCAAAGCATAACTTAAGTCAGTAGTATCCTGTGGCAGATACAAGCAAACTGATGCCATTCACTCATGAGTGCATGTTTGGTAGGAATATATTTTTGGACATAGAAAGTAGAAACTGGTGAAGAATGGATCTGTTTGATTCATCTGAACCCTTATCTCACAATATTGTGTTCTGGACTACCTTAGTGGGAGTTACGGATGTTGAATACATTTTTCTGTCAGCTGGAGTTTGGGAACTCTTGCATGTATTTCCTCTAATTATCCTTGTTAAATAAAATTAATAATTCAATACACAGGAGGCTCAGGGTCAAAAGTTTACTAGTGTACACCAGGAGGCAAAAAACGTACAAGTACAGAATTTTGTCTAGCATGAAACAGGAAGCACACAATTTTATATAGTTCCAATATTCAAGCTGTGCCCACCTTACTGACGTAGTATGTCACAGGGCATCTACATCACTTTAGCTTACAGTCCTCTATTCAGAAAAACTGCTGATGCTGTATATTTTCAAAAAGTTTTCCTCTGGTAACAATACAGCCTTGCTATCCACCTGGTCAGATATAATGTCTTTCTGTAAAGTTACTTCTTCAAGGTTTCACATCAGTTCGAATACAATGGTGGATTCAATCTTCTAATACACATCTTTGTTCACTGTAACTCTTTCCCACCAGCTGCATGCTATCTTGGTAACACATATACAAGGCCAAATCATCCCAGCAGGAAAGAGCAGAAGATTTCATTATTTCACACATTTAATTTCCTGACCCAGCAGATAATCACTTGTGAAAAGCATAAACATTAAAACTTGCTAAGCTAGCATCTGCCAGGATCAAAGGTCAGCTTGCTTCAAGCCACACTGCAGTTTCAAAACTACTTACATTTACACATGAATTAATCCTTTCTGTTATATGATTAATAGAATAAAATGCATTATATATTACTTTGCTTTTAAACTAGCATTTCTCATATATTCAAATACACATTTTTCTAACATTTTCCCCCCTATTAATACTTTTTATTCTATTTTGAAGTATGCATAGTGTCATTTCATCTCCCAACCTCTTCCACTTAGGATTTTCAGCTAGGTGAGTCATTCAATCTATACTTCAGAAAAAATGTCATCTGAGATCAATTTTTCAATCTCAATATCTTGATACAAAGTTTCAGTAACAGATACATCAATAAAATCTTTGATTAGTCTTTTCATGCAGGGAATTCCACAGCAAACACATGCTCCTATTAGGAGTATACCCACACAAATGGCAATCAGAATATTTATTAGGATGGAACCCCACCCCACAAATAGATTCTGGAAAAAGTCTGTCAGTGGGTTTGGGCCTGGTTCAGTCATGGCTGATACTTGCTGAATTACCTCTAGGTGATTATTAATTTCATGCCTGTTGTCTGGTATGTATGCACAGCATTCTTCTTTGATAAGCGTGCACGTACCACCTCTCGCCGCTAGGGTGAAGTCAAGAGCCATTCGATTTTGTAGCACAACAGTTCTCATTGCATTCAATTCATCAGTCACCAGTTCTAGGGCAGAAAAAGTTGCATTACTCGTTACTTCGAGAAGTTTCGACAACATCCTCAGCTCCCAGATCGATTTGACTGCTCCATAGGCTGGGAATATTCCTGCCCAAGATATAACACTGTCACTTAAGTCCATATGTGTCAATTTACTTTTGTCTTTCACGGTATTATGGTCTTTCCAGCCAGCTTCAATCCTTCCAACTGGATTTACAGGTTTTTCAACTGGACCTTGGGGTTTCGGGCTGCTTCTCTCATGTTTCGTATCTTACCCAAAGGTAATTCTGCAGTATGTCTTATTGCCGGAACCAGATAACCATAAAACAACTGCCGGACCAATTCTCAGGTAACCATTTATATGCTTTTTTTCCCACAAATAAAATAACAGTTTTCTACTTTAGTACTAATACGCATTAACCCTGCATGAAACATTTTCTGATCTATAACTGACAATTGTTTAAACAAAACAGGATTCTTGCGAATGCCATTCATGGTTGTTTTCAGTGAGTTCAAATATGAGTCATAATTAGTATTGCAAAAAGTATTGTCATTACTATTCTTAATATAACACCGATAATATATGGTTATATTACAATTGCTCCAGCCCAACTGGAGAGTATCATTTTTGTAAAAACATACAATTCCTTTTTGTGTGACAGGTAAACATAAAGCTATTTTGTCCTGTGATCTCACAGTTCCTGTGTCGAAGAGTAAATTCTCCCAAGTCTCATTTATCCCCAAAGGGACAGCGTACATTATCAGTCCTCCATATGCTGTTGGTATGGCTGTACAAACCCATCAATTTGAAATGTTCATAGTCTCTGCATATACACGCTTCATGGCTAGGTATGTGTTAAAATTTGGATGCCAGTCTATAGACGTTTTGTCACGCCTTCCCACTTTCACTTGTGTGGTTGTGTGTAGGATAAACCACAACAAGAGGAAAATTGTCACAATTACAGTCAGTAAATGTATACTCAACAAAATGATTATGCAACATCTCTGGGGTTGATCTAAATTTCTATTCGCTTTGTTTTTGGCCATCTTGATCCTGTTGTGTATCGGTCACGAAGTTTTTATCAAGTTGAAAGTTCTTTACCGGTTTGCAGTGTGTCAAATGAACCCAGGACGTCCTCCCGGCAGTAGGCTTTGCCAACAGAACCTGGTATGGTCCTTCCCACTTTGGACTCTCCCAATTCTTCCTCTTCGTCACTTTCAGCCAAACCCACATCCCAGGGGCCAAGACTGCTTCTACCGGTCTGGTCTGTTCCTTATCTGAAAAAGAGTTAAACTGCAAAACAGATTTATTTGTTAACAGTTTCCTCATATAACTAGCTAATGAACTGTCAGCCTATTGCTCTGCAGGCATGAGAGCTTTCCACTGAGGCACATAATATGCTCTCCCAAAAAATCATTTCAAAGGGAGTCAAACCCTTCACATTTGGAACCGTTCTCATACTCAGCAGTGCTAAAGGCAGACAGTGTATCCAATTCTTTTGGGTCTCCTCAACTAACTTCCTTAGTTTATTCTTAAGGGTACCATTGTACCTTTCCACCAGTTCTGCTGACTGTGGGTGGTAGGCACAATGCTTCTTTAAGGAGATACCAAAAAATCTCCCAAGTTGTTGGATTGTCTGGTTCACAAAATGAGTGCCATTATCACTATAAATCCTTTACGGAATGCCAAATCTAGGGATTACTTCTTTTATCAGGGCTTTCGCCACTGTTGCTGCATCCGGATTTTTGGTTGGAAAAGCTTCTACCCATTTGGAAAACATATCTACAATAACTAAACAGTATTTCTTCCCTTCACACTTATTCAATTCTATGAAATCCATACAAATAGTATGGAACGGATATGGTGGTATAGGAAAACTTCCTTGCTTGGTTTTAAATGCCCCTTGTGCATGGTGCTTGTTACAAGTATGACAAGCTGCACAAAATTTTTTTGTGTAGTTTGTGTATCCATATGTTTGGAATATTCGGTTTACTAACTGTACCATCCCCCCTGTTGAGACATGGCACTGCCCATGGCTCAACAAAGCTGCATATCTAAATAAATTAGACGGCAATATCGGTTTTCTCTCTTTGGAAATGTACAGTCCGTTTTCAAGAATTGCACCTCGTTTTTTCCATTTTTGCTTTTCTGCTTTTGTAGTAAGCGTCTGCATTGTTTTTAACATGTCTAAATTTAAAATCTCGGAGGGTTGTAATTCCTCATTCAAAAGTAAAGTTTCTGAGGCTGCTTGCTTTGCAGCTGCATCAGCTCGTGCATTGCCTTTTGAAATCTTATCCTGTTGTTTTGTATGAACTACACATTTACAAATAGCTATTTTGGTAGGTAACTGAATAGATTTTAATAACTCCAAAATAAATTGCGCATGATTAATAGGTTTTTCACTAGATGTTATTATTCCTCTATTTTTTCATTGTTGTGCAAATACATGTACTGTAGAAAAAGCATACTATCAGTATATATGTTTACACACTTCTTTTTTGCTAAAGTACATGCCCGCGTCAAAGCTATCAATTTTGCTGCTTGTGCAGATATGTTATGTGGTAAGGACTGGGCTTCTAAAATGTTAGTGTCTGTAACTACTGCATACCCTACCAGATTTTTTCCTGTAGGACCCCTTTTGCATGAGCCGTCCACGTAATATTTCACCTCGGCATTATCCAAGGGCATATCTGTGAGATCTTGTCTAGGCAAGGCTAGCTGTTCAATTTCCTGCAGGCAGCTGTGTGGTGTGCCATCCGCAGTAGTTGGAAGTAATGTTGATGGATTTAATGTCGTACATTGTTCAGTTGTCATATGAGGTTGGCTCAGCAGTATAGTCATACATGAAAGATGTCTAGCAGGAGAAAGGTATGCCACTTTTTCTTGCAGTAAAATTATTGCAACTGCATGAGGCACTCTCAGTGTGAGAGGATGGAATAACACCACTGAGGCTGAAGCCTGTACTGCCATTGCAGCTGCAACTACTGCTTGTACACAGTGAGGCAAAGATCTCGCCACTGGATCTAACTGCGATGAATAGTAGGCTATGGGGCGTTGCTTGTCCCCATGTTGTTGCATCAATACTGACGTCATATATCCTTGCTTGCAATCTACGGTCTGAAAGAACCGTTTGTGATAATTTGGGAGTCCTAAAACTAATGAAGAAGCTATCAACTGCTTCAACCTGCAGAAAGCCGTTTCTGCTTAAGGTGTCCATTGCAAAATATCTTGTGCTGCCATTGGTGTCTTATATATCAAGTCAGTCAGTGGAGCAGATTCCAAAGCATAATTTGGTATCCAGCTCTGACAAAAATTAGTTATACCCAAGAAGGACATCATTTCCTTCTTGGTTGCTGGTTTGGGTGCTTGCAAATTTGCTGTTTTTCTTTCCTCGTCTAATATTCTACCCTCATTGGATATTACATATCCTAAGTATCTAACTTGTTTTCTCCAAAGTTGTAACTTACTTTTGTTTACTTTGTGTCCTTGTGTTGCTAAAAATTTCAATAACGCTACTGTATCCTCCCTGCATTGTTGCTGGGTGGGGGCTGCTAGCAAGATGTCATCTACGTAAAGTAGAATTTGACTACCTCCCAGTGGGGTAAATCCTGCCAGGTTGCTAGCCATTTCTTGTGCAAATATTGTTGGGCTCTCACAATATCCCTCTGGTAGTCGAGTGTAGGTATACCTTTTACCCTGAAATGTAAATGCAAACCAATATTGACTATCAGGATGTATAGGTATCGAAAAGAAAGCATTGCTGATATCTACCACAGAGATGTATTTCTGTTGCGGTTTTAAATCGTTTAACAAAGTATGTGGGTCTGGCACCGTAGGTGCTCTAGGTATTACTGCATTATTTACAGCTTGTAAATCTTGTACCATCCGCCATTCCCCATTTGCTTTCTTAACAGGAAATAGGGGTGCATTACATGGTGAATCAGGAGATTCTACCAGTACTCCTTCTTTGAGTAAGTGCTATTATAGGCTTAATTCCTATTTCTGCATCCTTTCTCAAAGGGTATTGTCTTTTCTGTGGTCTAAATGCTGACTTCGTGGTAATTGTAACTGGTCCTGCTGTTCGAATAAGTCCTACATCTGACTTGCCTATTGACCAAAGAGTTGTTGGAATTTCACATAAGGCCTTTTCTTCTTCTTCTAATAAAAATGCTAATCAGCTGTCCTCGCTAGATTGCAAGAGAACAGCTGGATGTGTCTGTGTCAACCAATTCAGTTTTTGTTTCTGTATCCCTTGTTCTGATAGTTCTAAATTAGTCTGTTTCTCCCATCTTGTTACTTTTTCTCCTAAGTCTGCCCATTTTACATTTTTATTCTTTGTCAAGCTGACGTGGTAATCGATTTGATCTATATAATGCAAGGAATTCTTGAGGTAATGAACAGTTAACTACACTGTTCCCCTCAGTATCCCAGTACAAAGTACGCAATACTAATCTAGTTGCACGATTTCTGAACAATTCTTGCTCATACTCTCTATCAGGTCCTGGTGTAGTACAGTAGTATAGAGTACAGTGTAACAAATGCTGTCGATCAGTGTCGAGGGAGGGGGCTTTACTGATGGCTACGTTCATCAGTTCATCGGTTACTGCCCCTGGACCAGTTGTGACTAGGTCCTGGCTGTACCAGTAAATTTCACCCTCCGATCGCACTACAAAGGTATCCATTTGTCTCTGCGCCTCCATACCTTGTACAGTTGGAACTACTGCTATGCCAAATATCTGCATAAGGTCCCTGCCCAATAGGTTCACTGGACACTTTGCAGAAACAACAATTTTACTCCTCTGGGTCATACCTGAAACAGGGTCAGTTATTGCTATATCATGGGAAAGTGGTTCCCTGTATAGCTGTCCATTCGCTGCTTTTACTAATATATAATCAGGTGATTCGGAATGTTCTGGTAACTTGGAGGGGTGTATCAGGGTCCATGATGCTCCTGAGCCACACAGGAATTTGACTTCCCTTCCCTCTACCAGAAGTGTAACTTCCGGTTTCGTATCTGCTAAGTAGAGCTCTAAGCTCAATAATGCTAAGTCCAAAATTTCACTTTCTTCATCCTCCATATCTACTTGCACTTCCTCTATTCCTTCTATCACATTTACATTTGTGTTTTGTTTATTAACTTTTCCTGATGATGTCTGACTTTCGCATGATGTATCTTCACTATCATATAGTCAGTCCTCATCTCCCTTATCTTCTGTAATTACCTTTTTGTTTTGCTTACAATCCCTTGCTAGATGTCCCTTTTTCCCGCACTTGAAGCATTCACCTCTCTTTTTCCTTTCTTCAAAATCTTCTGATCATTTGTCAGACTGTTTGTTTCCCTGGGCATTTTTCTTGCCCTTTTTACCTGACTGTAACACAAATACTTCAGCCCCGTCTTCAGCAGTGAAGACTTGCGCCTTCTTTTTACTATTAAAATGTCTTTCAGCATGTTTAGCGTATTCAAGTAAGGCTTGTAGCCTCCCTGTTTGATGGTCTATCATATGCTTCGTAATGAAGCTACTAATAGGTGCAATGCAACCTTTCAAAAATGCATTTTTCAATTGTTGTTCATACGGGGAATCATTTGTTTGGTTCTCAGGAACCAACATACCGCTATGATTATTAAAACATTCTAATAATCTAGCATAGTACCCATCTATTGTCTCATTTTCCTGTTGTATGCATTGATTAATGCAAGTCCAGTCTGCTCTAGGTTTCCATTTCTCAGAGATTCGGTCTGTAAGACCTTTCACTCTGTTGTCTAATTCTGCGTCACTATGTGGGAGTGGTTTAAGCTCTGCATTACGAGGATTCCAGGTGCCACAAATCATGTGCCAATCTGGACCTATAATTTGTCTTACTACTTTTTCTACTTCTTCCCCATTCAAGTGGTAACTCAACCTCATGCCTTGTAAGTCTTTCAAAAATGTCGTAAAATTAACTTTCGGATGGGGATTCCCTTAGTAGCTTTCCAGATATCCTCCGGTGTCCATGGCCTATATACTAAGAGTGTTGGGTTTTGCCCTTCCTGTCCTGCCTGAGGATTTGGAACCTCTATAAGTGGGCATATTTCTTCCTCACTCTCATCCTGTAGGTTTCTCTCTATTTGATATGATTCTGCGTCCCTATGTATTTTACATGTCCTGGATCTAGTTTCAATAGGATCTCTAACAAACGGTTGTGGTCTTGCTGAAACTTCAGGATAACGCGGAGGAGGACCAGCCTGTCCACTCGCTTCATATCCTGAAAAGGGTAAGGGAGGGGGCAAGGGAGGAGGAGGAGGAGCTGTTGCTATTACCAAGTTATTATCTTCTTTGTCTAAAAATAATGTTTTTGAATTTTTCAGCTTCTGTTCTCTACGATTTGCTTCCTCAATCCACCTGTGTGCCTGAGGAATGCCTAATTGGTGTTGCTTTTTTGCCTGACCTCCCACATCAGATTTAAGTTGCTTAAGGAGTTTAACTAGTGAGGTTTTATCTAGTTTACCATCAAATTCATATTTGTTAACCCATTTCGTATAATACCGAACGTTATCAGAACGTTGTAATTGCATGTATTTTGCGTCTTCAGTTAGGGGTGGATCTCGCGATGTTTTAGTGCACTGATTTCCCATGGCAAAGAAAATGTTACGCAACCCTTTTTATCACGTGATATCAGAAGTTCAGTTCCTTTTCACAGTTTATCTAGAATAACTGCCTACCTTATTCTGTTACCCTGATCTATGACCAAATATACAGTACTTCCTTTTGTCCCTGATCTGCAAAACAAATCTTGACAACAATATACTGTAACCTAGTCCCTGATCTAAAACAGAAAAAAGGCAAATTCTTCCTACCTGAGCCTCCGGTATTGAGCCATCCAAGATCCGCTCTTCGGCCCCAGATCAGAAAGTGGCCAGCCTCTTTAAACGACAATTCAGTCGGAGGTCTTTTCACCCAAGGAAAAACATTTCGGTAACTTCTCCTGTGCAGTATTCGACCACCGGTAGACTCTGATCTGCAGCTGTCCGAGGGAATTCCGGCTAAGAAGGACCAAACTGTTAAATAAAATTAAGAATTCAATACACAGGAGGTTCAGGTTCAAAAGTTTACTAGTGTACACCAGGAGGCAAAAAACGTACAAGTACAGAATTTTGTCTAACATAAAACAGGAAGTACACAATTGTATATAGTTCTAACATTCAAGCTGTGCCCACCTTACTGACGTGGTATGTCACAGGGCATCTACATCACTTCAGCTTACAGTCCTCTATTCATAAAAACTGCTGATGCTGTATATTTTAAAAAAGTTTTCCTCTGGTAACAATACGGCCTTGCTATCCACCTGGTCAGACATAATGTCTTTCTGTAAAGTTACTTCTTCAAGGTTTCACATCAGTTCGAATACAATGGTGGATTCAATCTTCTAATACACATTTTTGTTCACTGTAACTCTTTTCCACCAGCTGCATGCTATCTTGGTAACACATATACAAGGCCAAATCATCCCAGCAGGAAAGAGCAGAAGATTTCATTATTTCACACATTTAATTTCCTGACCCAGCAGATAATCACTTGTGAAAAGCATAAACATTAAAACTTGCTAAGCTAGCATCTGCCAGGGTCGAAGGTCAACTTGCTTCAAGCCACACTGCAGTTTCAAAACTACTTACATTTACACATGAATTAATCCTTTCTGTTATATGATTAATAGAATAAAATGCATTATATACTACTTTGCTTTTAAACTAGCATTTCTCATATATTCAAATACACATTTTTCTAACAATCCTCATGGCAAAAGTGCTTCTAACGAAAAAACAGAGATAGTAGGCAAACACAACTCCCATACAGGCTGCACTGTGTGTGCTAATAGAACTATGCACCAACACATAGTACCTAAAATGTGTGAGTACAGTGTTCCATGGGTCCTGGAATTTCAGACGTTTGAATCACCATATATGCACAAAGTCCTGAAAATGCAATGTAATAACACTGACCTTTACAAATGAAGTGAGAGACTATATAACTTGCAGGGAAGGTACTTCATACTAAAAATGACATGTATAGCAATTTATAATATTGAGTAAAATCTTGATTTCTCAAGCTGTCTGTTCCCCAGCTCCACATCCTTGCTAGCTAACTCTGCTAACTTCTGGGTATAATGAAATGAAGAGAACATTCAGTTTTGTGCTAGGATAAGTATTCTTTTTACACTTGGGAGGAATGACCACTATGTTAGTACATTCAGTTAATGGGCAGAATAGAGAGACAGCCCCCGCACTGTGGAGTACAGAGGGACTTAATCCCCCTCCCCACAAAAAAAAGAGAAAGTGAGACATGTACTGCACTTTATTTTGTAGGTGGGACCAGTCCTCCCTCAAGTAACCATGGCCTAAAACTGCAGTCATGTGACACTAAGGATGTCATCATGTTGAAAAGATCTGATCAGATGAGTGATAGTCACCTCTGGCTAACTCAAAGTCCTGTAATGACATCTTTCTGTAATAATCCTGCTATTCAGATGGTTACTGCTATGGTAAGTACCATCACCAAGCTGTACTTTGTGGCTGTCTGCTGACTTGCAGGTTACTACTTTATGGTGTACCACAGGTGGACAACCTTTATTAAGCAGAATGTTCAGCTGCTATGTAGACAGACTTGATGAGTTATTGATACTTGGACATACCATACATTTTAAATACCATGTCTGTGCTTGTCATTAATTACTGTTAGCAGATCTAGTGAACATTTTAAAAAACTCTTCTCAGAAAAGTTTAAAAAAATAAACAATATTTTGCCACTGATCAAGACACTTCTCTCTGCTGGTTCCCAGAGGTGAACCAAACAAAATGTGCTTAATTACTGCTCTGTCACTGGTGGTAATGAATGCTTCCCTCTGTGATGTACTGCATTATGTGTCATACATATCATACGTTTAACTTTGTCACAAGTTTTTCTCTCCATCTCTTCTGTAAATACTAGTATCTAACTTTTAAAACTCAGTCCAGCCAGTTGTTGTTGGAATGTCACATTTCCAGTAACCTACACACAATGTTAGATTCCTGGACATCAGGTTAAAGAAAGTCATATTAAAGAGCATAAGCCAAACAAATGTAAATGCTATTAAAAAGGCACAAGCAGCAATGTGTTTGTGAAAAGGTCTTATTTACAGTGACAGAAATTACTGTGTTCACAATCTGGTATATTACAGTACAGAATAAGTCCTAAATGATATTTCTTCTAAACAACATTTCTTATCTTGGAAACCATATAACTTGGGCATATAGTCTCAGAATCTCAGACTTGATGATTTACATAATGGCAAGAAATTGCTTTCTATGTTTTTATTTATTGAAATATTAATAGAAATATAGTAACTTATGCCTGCTGGCATAAATAAAAGCATAATTCTGACTATCTCTCATGCTGTACAATTTACAGTGCAAAGATCAAAGATAACTTTCTCCAAAATAATCAACATTTTTCATGACATTGTGGTCTACTTTGTCTGTTGTTTTTGAAATATTAAAACACAGTTGGAAATACTGCATATCTTCATAAAGGTCTTCTAGACTTTACCAAAATTTCACTTACCCAAAATTCAGAAGATTGAGACAACATCAAAATTCTACAACACTGAACATTTATATTGCCGAACATCATATCAATGAAACACTAACTGCAACAAAACAAAACAAAAAAAAATCTAACCTTTTTAACATTTTTGCAGGGGGGGCAAGCCCCCTGCTCCTCCCATGTGGGGAGCTGTGCCCCCCCCTGCAAATTATATAT
Source organism: Protopterus annectens (assembly GCF_019279795.1). Lineage (NCBI taxonomy): Eukaryota > Metazoa > Chordata > Ceratodontiformes > Protopteridae > Protopterus > Protopterus annectens. The sequence continues at coordinate 706,257,198 of NC_056737.1, read as the reverse complement.
GCCAACACTGAGATCGCATTACAGTGAGGAAAAGGGTACTTTTCCTGATCCTCACTGTACAGCAATCTCCATTCAGTAGCTTCAAGTGCTGCATTATGTGCTCACCTGGTGTTTCGTTGATCTGACTTCCAGTAATGTAAACGTTCGGTGTTGTGGAATTTCAGTGTTGTCGTCTCGCTCTTCTAAATTTCAGGTTAGTGAAATTTTGGTAAAGTCAGGTAGACTCCTTCATAATTACTAGCAAGTAGGTAGCAATATTAACATAGTACATTATACGTGGACAGTGTAGTTTTTTGCCTCCCACCATGACATTTCACACTGTTTCTCAATAACATGTAGCTTACTTAGCTACAAAAATGTTAATGTATCAAATAGTGTTGAATATCTCTACTGGAGTGCATCATACATTAAAAGTCTTAATTTCGTTTTGTTTTCACACTTTGCTGTTTCATATGCTGCCTGTTATTAATGGGCAAATCATTTAGTTAAGGAATACTGACAAGAAAATGCCATGTCACTGTAATGAACCATGAGCATTATAAAATATGAACAGAAAAGGTAGTGTAGGTGCGAATGAATAAACAATGTAGTAAATAAAGTAATCAGTTAATGAAAATGTTATGGTCTTTCATGATTCTGAAATAAATAGTGTTGATAATGATATTGTATTTTGACTGGAGGCATATTTTTTATTTTGCAGAAGTGAGGCAGTACCTGTTAATGATTTCACATCAAGCTGGAGGAATGGGCTGGCATTTCTAGCAGTTATACATTCTTTAAGGCCTGAGCTCATCAACATGGAAGAAGCATACCAGGGTTCAAACAGAGAAAATCTGGAACTCGCCTTCAGAATCGCAGAACAGAAACTAAAAATACCAAAACTTATTGAACCAGAAGGTAAGATGTGGCTTCTTCTTTACTGGCCCAACTATATCTGGTTGTGTGGTTTAATGTTTCTTGCAGTCTTTTGTTTTATGGATGGTTTGGTTTTGAATAATAGCATGGGGTAGAATTAATAGAATTAATGAATATTTTGATTACGTTCAATTGCATTTAAGATATGCTATTGACCCCATTACATCGTATTGGCTACCTGTGTACCATGCATATTTTAATAATGTTCATCGTTATTGCAATAAGGCTGACAGATGGGACATATCCTGTCAAGGATACTGTATGTCTGGCCAGCACGCCTGAGCTTAAGCACTCCTTCCTTGAGTGCCGTATGTCCAACCTTTGACCTGTGCACTTGGGTTGCGTGTTGGTACTTAAGGGACATACATGTGTGAAAATCCTCAGAACTTTCTCGCCATCAGTTCGAGAAGCAAGATTATTGCTATTATGTGACTTTTTGAACTAAGTGTATGTCATCTAAGAGAGGCAAATACATTTGTGGTAAGCAGATTCCTTGTAAGAGTAAGGATAGTCAGAATACTGCTGTCATTGGTGGGTCCTGATGTCCAGAAAGCGTTCCTCGCAGTAAGCTGGGAGTTTGAGTAGGGCAGTAGTAACATTTGCATTTCCTGATATAATAATCAGGTTAATTAGAAGGATATGTGAAGGAGCAGTGGCAAAAATCAAAGATGGAGGGTTCCTCTTTGATACGTTGTGTCTAAACAGAGGAACCAGGCAAGGGTGTCCTCTTTTCCCCTTTGTTGTTTGTGTTATATTTAGAACTATTGGCAAAGAAAATAAGGGACTCAGAAATTAAGGGCATCATTGCTATGTTGTTCAAGAAAAATTGGATTTATTTGCAGTTGATATTATTTTGTACCTGACTGAACTAGAAAAGAACATCTCAGTGTTTTGCAGTATTTTTAGACAGTTCTGGGTTTTTGGGGGGTATAAAATTAATGATGATAAAACAAAGGCTATAATTATAAACTATGTACCCACACAAGAATTAGCTCAGAAATATCTATATTTATTGAGGACATGATAAAATGAACTGTTTAGGACTAAGGATTAAAACAGTATTCAGTTATGGCTGCTAAGGATATGTGGGAAGAGACTAAACAAAACTTATAACAAAACCTGAAAAACTGGAAACTTTTGCATATGGATATGGATAGCAAGATACAAGCTATAATAAATGTTTTTCATCCCTTTACTTTTATAGACAGATCAGGCATGTTTTTATCAAAAAGTTGTTTATAGTAATTAAAGAGTTGAAAGATTTTATTTTGGAGGGGAGGAGGATAACAGTCAAGTGGGATAAGTTGATCCTCCCAGTAGAACAAGGAGATGTAGGATTACTAGATTTGAAGGGATATTTTAGAGCTACCCAGTTAAGGTTCCCATGTATAACATAAGGGATGATGATGAAGCAGGGCATAATAGATCCTTAAAGAGAATTAATAGTCATACAGAATATTATAGTAATAAAGTACCAGACAGTATACTAAGAACTAAGCCAACAGAGGAATGGAGAAAGGGGAATATCCTTCTATTCATATGCTGCTGTATCCATAACATCAGGGAGTATGCCTCTGGTGAACTCTCATCCATCTGGCAATTATGCAGAATTTAAATGCTACTGCTAGGGTGTGAGAGATGTCCTGCGCATCCCTCTCAGACGTCGGTCATAAATGGACATTGGGTATAAAGCAGACGTCAGCACGCACATTCTTCAGAACTTTTCCTCTGCCTGTGTGACTGCCAGCTCCAGTCATCGCTCATTCAGAAGAAGCGTTTTCCCACATCCAGCTTCAGATAAGTACCCCATAGGTGTTTTCTAATTTTATGCTTGCTACTGCTTTGGGTTACATGTCAAGTAGGAAGGCCAAGTGTAGGTGTGGAAGGCAAATTCCACATAAGGATTTGCATGAGCCCTGCCGATTCTACCTAGGCTGAGAACACTACTATACCAGAATAGAAGGACATAGTATTGTTGTGTAATATTTTTCAGGCCTTTGTTCCCAAAACCCTTAGAAGCCACCTTGCAGCTTTGAAAATATATTTTGAGAATCCGAGACTTAAGCATTTAGTCTGTAGGATGGATATGACTTCAGAACAATTGGATGAGCCCCCAAGTCAAGAAGATGAAAAAGAGTAGGCTTGAACCGACTGCTGCGTCCTCCACTCCAGCCATACCTCTTGAGGCTAGTGAAATCCCAGAGTCTGAGCCAGGGTCCTCAGCACTTCCTTCAGCAGAAGGCCCAGAGGAAATCAGTTCTTTGCCCGAGGTCATGTCCCAGAGTGAATCTCAGACGTCCAATTCAGTCACTGAGGAGGAAGCTAGGCTCGTAATTTCTGAGGGTCCACGTGAGGTCTCTCAAATTATCATATGAGAGGACATAGCCTCTGACGTTGTGGAGTGCAGGCTGGCGTCAGGCCCTCTCACCCCCACCGCATCTCTGAATCTTCTCCACCAGAAACTCATAAAAAGAAGAAACAAAAAACAAAACGTATTTCTCAGCCTCTGTCTTCTCCGGCCATTGAACAGCCACTGGATTAGCAGGCCTTCACCCAAGGTCTTCTTAATGCCTTTCTGGCCTTATGTCAGAGCCCAACTCCTGCCCAGGCCCCTAGAGCCCCCCAAGGGACCTGCCCCCAACATCTCCTCAGGAAAAGAATATTCATCTGAAGATGAATCCCTTACCTATTCTTCCCAAACTACTTCTCCTCTGGGATATGCCTCCCCAGAGGAGGAGTCCAAAGGCACAGACTCCCCAGGTGAGGATCTCACTTTGGTGAGACCATCAACAAATTGCAAAACTTCTTCAAGTGGGACAACAGCCAAGTCACGGAGACCCAAAAGAGATACTATGAACTGCTCCATTTGGAGTCTCCTAGCCCTTCTGCGGTGTCTCCTGTACACCCTGCCTTTCTGGATGCATTCTTGGCTGCATCTAAAAGCCCTGATTGACAGCTCCCAGCACCCAAGTGTCCAGACAGATTCTGTAAGGTGCCTGAGGGAGCAACCTTCCTCTACAAAGCCCCATCTGCAGACCTGGCTGTTATTTCAGTGACCACTGACAAAACCTCCAAGTTACTTCCCGCCACCTCTCTGCTGCACTCTGATAAAGAGAGCAGAATGATGGAAAGTCTGGGGAAGGGGGGTTTTACTTATGCTACCCTAGCAGTAAGAGCTATCGGGCACAGGCTAGGGTGCAACGTTAAGAGAATGGAGAGTAAGGAATGCCTGAACCCCCACTCAATGAAAAGATCACATCAATATCAAGGAAATAAGAGCCTTAATATTGGCATTGCAAATTTTCAGGGGTCAGCTTCTACCAGGCACATTGAGGTGGTACACAGACAATACCACTGTATTGTGGTATATCAACAAACAGGAGGGGACAAGGTCCTACCTTCTGTGCAGGCTAGAATGCAGGCTTGGGAAATCGCCATGGAGAAACAGATCTTACTCCAAGCAGTATATATCCCTTCTGCAGACAAATGTGATGGCAGAACCATTAAGCAGGATTGTGACCCTGTCTCACAAATGGATGTTGAACAGGGATGTGTTTCTGGACCAGGTCCATCGATGGGGTATTCTGGATGTGGATCTCTTTGCCTCCCCCATAAACAGACAGCTCCTGACCTTCTGCTCCAGGGCACCACACACAAAGACTTTGAATCAGACTGTCAATCTACCAACCTTTTTCCCCTCTCCACAGAACTAGGCAGAGAGGATACTTCACTCCCTAGATGTACACACACAGCTCAGGTATTACTTGGTCAAAAGCAAGTCCTTCCACAAATCTGATAGGCTCTTCATCTCTTACCACCCAAGAGCTCTGAGTAAACTAATTTCCTTGCAAACCATATCCTCCTGGATATCTAAAACCATTTCCTTTTGTTACACTAACCATGGTAGGCCACTCCCAGCCCCAGTAAGGACACACTCCACCAGGGCAGTGTCCTCCTCAGGGGCATTCCTTAAAGGAATCAGCACAGCTACTATCCTCAAAGAAGCTACATGGTCCTCCGTTTACACATTCACTATACACTACAAACTGGACATGGTTTCTAGAGCCAGGGCAGGATTTGCCAGAGCCATCCTTCGTGGGTTTGTGGAAAGTGCTTCTGGTCCTCCACCCTTTTCTTCGACAGGAGCTGTTGCACTCTCCCTGATGTTATGGATACAGCAGCATATGAATAGAAGGACATAGTATTGTTGTGTAAGAACTTACCATAACCTTAGATGTCCTTCTCTTCTATATGCTGCTGTATAGTTTCCCACCCAGCCTTGCCCTTCACACTTGCCTGACTCCTCGAGTACCCACCATATAGCCACTGATTCCTGCAGCATTCAGTTCTGAAAAAGGTGCGTGGTGATGTCCGCTTTATACCTGATGTCGGTTTACAACCAACGCCGAGAGGGATATGAAGGACGTTGTGCACACCCTAGTGGTAGCATTTAACTTTTGTATAATGGCTGGACAGACGATAGTTCACCAGAGGCAAACTCCCTGATGTTATGGATACAGCAGCATATAGAAGAGAAGGACATCTAAAGTTATGGTAATTTCTTGCACAACAATACTTTCTGCCAGTAAGGATGGCTGCAATTAGGGGTATAGAAAATAGACAAGAGGGTGCTGGAATTTAGTGGAGGAAGATGGCAAAGGAACCAAGGTATTGGGAACAAATAAACGGAGAAAGAAAGATAATGGAATGGGAAGAGCCCAAGAAGATTTGGATTGCATGCCAGTGGTTGCCTTCACTACCAGGGATTAATATGAGAGTATAGGAATCGGGGAATCCTAAATGAAAGACCTGCACTGGCTGAGTCTTTAATTGATCTAGAACAGAAGCTGCTAATTAGTAGAGCATATAAAATATTGCAAAATAACTATAGGAATCAATCATCAGAGGTAAGAAGCAAAGATTGATTAGGTATGCAATTCAAGAAACAATGGAAGAACATATATACTGTTTCCAAGTATGCAACAAAATCTAGAAGATTTACAATTTTTGCCTGGAAGTGTTTGAATAGATACTTTGAGCAGACTCCAAAGAATTTTTCCTCAGTTACATGGCAAATGTTGGAGGTGTGATGGGGAAGAAACATGTGATTGGGAACATATGGTTTAGGAGAGTAATGAGTTGGCAGACTAAGGAAATTATTTTTTTGAAATACAGGATCTGAATTGTTTAGACATAGTAAGGACTTGTTAAGTTTAATTCTGGTGGTTGCCAAAAAAGAAATTACCAGAAAATTGAAATCAAAATCTAAACCAAATATACTTGAAGTAGTTAATATTGCAACACAGATAAAAGAAAAGAAAGTGGACTCTTTACAAAAGGGTAGGAGTAAATTATATAGAAAAAAATAGAAATTGTGGGAACAATACATGTAGAAAAATGTTTTGGAGGACGAAAGAGGTTTAAGAGAAGGTTGAATAATTTATTTAATGTTTCTTAGATTATATGATATGTAACTATAGATGTGAATTATAATCTTTGTAAATGTGAACTTGTTAAAATGGTTTGATTACTTTTATATAAATGTAAGTTTATCTATGTCACAAGTGTTGATTTGATAATTCATTAAAAAAAGCTATGCATACCCAGTGTCTTTTATGTCAGGGAGTACTCTATTTGTCAAGTTTTTTTTTTTAACAGCCCTACAAAGTCATATATCTTCTATAAAATTTTACTTTAAAAATAAGCAACTGAACGTGATAAAATGAGTCACTATGTCATTGAAAGTTCCTACCCAAAACTTCCATTCACAGCCATAAAGTAAAACCAAAAAGATTCCTTCTCAGCATCTGAATCAGATGTCTCTGTTTTAGAAGTCCATAGACTGTCTAACCTCTGGGCCTGCTCCCTCTGCTATGACCGCATTGGAGACAAACATAGAACAGCCTTCTGGCATGTCACATCTGGCCAGTCAGATGTCTTTTAAGGCCTTCAAGAAGTAAACCAGGCTTGTGATTTCTGAGGTACTGGATGGTGTTTCTCAGGGTTTACTAACAAAATTCAGGAAATCTCTTCTTTGAGTAATGCCTTACTCGAACCGCATTAACGAATATTACACCAGTGTTTCCTCACACCAACGAACACGGTAATGTTGATAATGTCAGAGTCGAAATTATTGACATTACCCAACTTACCTTGACATCCGGAGATGTCCTACACATTTTATGCAGGGGGCAAGCTCCCCTGCACCCTTTGCTAATTATATATTCCATCTCCGATATCTCGTTACAGTGAGGAGAAGGGTAATTTTCCCAATCCTTGCTGTAGTGCGATCCAACTGTAAACAATGACACTCAAAACCATGAATGCATGCTGCATCTCAACATTCCAGAGGTGATGTAATTTCAACTCTGAATTTTCAGATTTTGCACCTGTACCCTCGACCATCTGAAAAGCTGTAGACTAACTTTCAAACACTCGACAGTAAACCGTTTCTCAGATACTAGTACAAGGGGACATCCCTGTTTTTTTGTTTTTTTTTCATGAAGATACATCATCCAGGGATGGCCTTTCACTTGTGGTTTCTTTAGGATCCCCAAGGAAGAAAAAAACAAACAAAAGACTAAACAGCTTTCTTCTCCCAATAGACCTGATACCAGAGATCTTCAATAGGAATGGCAGGATTTTTTCTCTAGGGCAGTTCAAAGACCCCACAGTTTTCTGCATCTACTCAATTTACCCCCTTTAAAGAGCGAAAGAGAGAGGGAAATTCTTCACCTGAAACAGAAATTGAGCTCTTGGGGTATGAATCTCAGCCATATGATACCTTATTATCTAACTCTCTCCAAGAGGAGGTGTCATCTGTAGACACTGTACAAAAGATGATACGCCATACTCGCTGGGGGAGGAGGTGTGGAAGAACTCTCCAAATATCAAAAGAGATATTGTAATTTTTCACTTATGGAAACCCTCAAGCCTTCCACTGTCCCTCCTTTACTAGAATATTTGGAAGATAGTTTTATTTCAGTTGCTCCAGAGTCTCAGCCGCTTGCACCAAAAATAAAAAGCCTGCAGGTATTCTAAAATCCCCTGACAACCACAAGGACCTGTATAAAAGTCCAGCATCTGACCCTGCAGATATTTTCACAGATTCTGACAAAGCTTCCAAACTTTTGCTAAGCATTAATGCCTTACCTAACAACAAAGACAGCGGAGCAATGGACAGTTATGGAAAGAAAAGTTTGTACTTAAGCCATCTTAGCTTTTCTTGCTGTTAACTACCAATCACTTATAATGAGGTTCCTTTTATCCATGTTTGATAACATGGCCAAACTTATTCCTTACCTTCCTGACAGTTATTCAAAAACTGCTCTACAATTATTCAAAAACTGCTCTACAATACAGGACATCTTCTGCCTCTAAATTTGCATGCCATTCCACTAAGTGTGCATACACCATGGCAGATACTTCTTCCAAAGCTGCTGCTACCACTTGAACTGTGCCAAGAAGGTTCTCTGACCAAGACTTCACTCACTCCCAGAGGATATTAAAGCAAAACTTTTAGATGCTTCTTTGGATAAAGACTACCTTTTTGGTCCTCCTTCTGCTGAGATTTTCAAAACAAATTGTAAGAATGGTGTAAAATAATGCAGGGGTTCAAGAAACTTTTCTTTCCCCTGTTCTATAGAAAGTGCCTCTTCATACTAGGCCATTTCTACCATAGAAAGCCCAATCAGCCAAAAGGCAAAAATGCAAAAAGAAATAGCAAGACAAACCTAAATCTGATTTCAAAAGTGTCAAAGGTCCTTTTTCAGATAAACCTCCCAGCTTCTGGCTTACACTTCCTTGTCCCGCACCTCGGTCTATCTTTTTCTCCAGCTTCCCATCTGGAAAAAGATCACAACAGATTCTTGGGTTTTGAAAATCCTACAAAAACTGTACACTATAAGGTAATTCTTTTTCTGTTCAGCTTTCAGTTCCACAGTGTTTCCGAACCAACAACATATGTCTTCTCCAGTCATTGCAGACCTTCTGCACCAAGGTATAATACAACCTGTTCCTCATAGTCAAAAAGGAAAAGGTTTTTTTTTTCCGTGTATCTCCTAGTCAATTTTGGATCTCTCTACCATGAACAACTTTTTGAATATTCCAGCTTTAAGACGTTAACTCTTCAAAATCTTTTTCCTCTGATTTTTCCTATAGCTTTGCTAGTTACCTTGGACCTCAAGGATGCTTACCTACATGTTCACATTTATCCCCAACACAGTAATTTTTTTAAGATTCTGTGTCTTGGGAATTACCCTTTCAATTTTCTGCTTTGTTTTTTGATCTTTCCACTGCTCTTAAAGTGTCCACAAACTGTATAGCTCCTGTTGTAGCAATCTGCAGACTCCTAGGTATCCACATGTATCCTTACCCGGATAATTTTCTGATTAAAGCCACTTCAGTTCAGAAATTCTTTCTAGACTTGCAGTTGACTCTCAATTTCTTTCAGAACCAACGTTTTGCTCTGAAGTTCAACAAGGTTTATTTTCTTCCCCCTCTTTCTCTGGGATTCCTAGGTTTCTATCTTAACACATTCGTCATGATGATCTTTCTTCCTTTAGACAAGGTTACTTTATTAACGTATTACGTTATATCCCTGACAAATGTGTCTTTGACCTCAGCCGAGAGCCATGGGATACATGGCATACACAGTGCAGATGATACTATTTGCCAGAGTATATGTGAGGAAAATTCAGTGGTACTTAAAAATATATCTGGGCATAGCACTTTCCTCTTCTGTAAATCACAATTCGTCTCTTATCCTTCATGAAAAAAGAACTATGCTGGTGAATCATTCAGATATGGCAAACCTAAGAGTTCCCTTTCAAATTCTTCCTCCTCTCAAAATGTTTCCTTACATGCATCAGACAGAGCCGAGGGGGGTCAATAGGTTTCAAGGTACAGGAACTTTGAACAAAAAAGGATAGAAGAGAGCATATAATCATAAAAGTAATTAAAATATTGATCTTTGATTTTTAGTGTCTCCACCATATTTAGCCCCCAGGAACATTTCGGGTTCTGATGGAAAATACCTCAGATATGTGGTACTTCAAAAAATGGAAGGGATAAGTGAAAGCTCACTCTACAAGAGACATACCTTCTTCAGGGAATTTTTTTCAAAAGACTTAGAGGCATCTTCTTGGTCTTCCATTCACTCCTTTACGAAGCATTACCAAACTGATGCATTTTCTAGAGCCAGGACTTGCTACTGGGTTTAATGAACTCCAGTACTGTTTCTGTTACCACCACCCAGACTTCCTAAAAGCTTTGTAAATTGTCTCATCTGTCAGCATTACTGCAACAATAATTTAATGATAAACATAGTAAAGGTGTGTAGGAACTTACCATAACAGTAAATGTTCAAATATATCACTCTTACAGTGTGTGCGTTTCCCTCAAATCTAATTTTTCTGTACATGCCTTTTTCCCTGTGGCTGAAATGGAAACCCCACCTGTCTATATCCCCCCTGTATTTTTTAAGTTACCTGAGTCTCTCATTCTTATAGCTACCTTAGTGTCATTCTGGAGCAAGAAAGCTGTAAGGAGTTTCATGCACATATATTCCTTGAGTACCAGCATGCAGCTCTTAGGTCTCTTGTCTAATGTATAGCTTGTGAAGAAGGAAATCCCATGTTTTGGCATACTGGCAAAATGTATGGTATCCTTGGCTGGATATGTCCCACTGTCAGCATTACTCAACAGTTATCTATCTGAACATCTACTGTTATGGTAAGTTCATATACGAATGTACTTTATACCTGATGGCATTGTGATAGCCTCGACTACATGTTACAAATGGCCCATTTTACTCGACTGCTTGCTGGGGATTTCATTGCATAGTCTGATCAAGAATGTCATGCCTCCATCCTAATAATGTACTGTGATGTTCCTATTTGCAGTTTTCTTTTATTATTGTGTAAATGGTATTGTCTAGGATTACCACCCCTCCAAGTAACCTACATGTGCATTACATATTTATTGCATAGAGTCCCCATCCCATAATTTGTGAGAGATGATCATTGTAGAGACTTCTTTCCACCACCTGTTATGTATAAAATGTACATTTCTTCCAGGAGCACTGTACTCCTGTATCTACAAAGTACGCATTTTATTGTCAAGGGGGAAATCTTCCCACACATGCCTTTCTTTTATAGAGCATATCACTGCTGCTTGGAATGCCTGTGAGATTCCGTGCCTTTACATGGCAAACTGCAGTGATTTAATATACATTATACAATGCCCCCCATTAATATTCCAAAACGTGCACACTGATTGGTCAGCGTGCATGTTGTAAATCAGACTTATACTAATGGAAAAAGGTCCGGTCTCCCAGACTTTTTCCATTAGTACAAGTCTTTTTTTTTCTTACAGCAAGGGAGAAAGCAAGATCTCTGTTGCTTTTTAGAAAGTGTCTCGCTACATTAAAGGAGTTTAACATAGCGAGATAGCTTTAAAAAAAACGCAATGGAGAAAGGAAGATCTCCGTTGCTTTTTTTTAAAGCTGTCTCATTATGTTAAACTCCTTTAACATAGCGAGACACTTTCTAAAGCAACGGAGAAAGCAAGATCTCCGTTGCTTTTTAGAAAGTGTCTCGCTATGTTACATAGCGAGACACTTTCTAAAAAGCAACGGAGATCTTGCTTTCTCCGTTGCTTCCACCCACAGCTCTGATGTACTGCGTAAGCATACGCATGCGCAGTACATCAGAACTGCTGCAGAATACTGGACAGCTGTGGAAGGGCAGCAAGGAGGCATTATACGATGTCCTTATTTATAAGTTTTTTTTTCTTAAATAATGTCATTGTATAATAGCAATAACCCATTTCTGGGTGTGGGTATTGCTGGATTTACCCACGGTTGTCTATGTTTGGTCACTCGGGCTTCACCCTTGTGACCAAACCACGCCAACCGTGGGTAAATCCAGCATTACCCACACCCAGGCGTGGGTTATTGCTTAATTAAAGAATGGGCGTACTATACATCAGTACTCAGATTGGAGAATGCTCATTCTCCAGCAGGGTATTAATGTACAAGTAATGCCTGCTGAGGAGAATGAGTCTGCCCCTTCATGGCAGCTTATCAAACCGCCGTGGAGCTCGGACTGAGAAAACGAAATCGCTGTCATTATTTTACACTCTCTAAACAGCGGGTTTGCTGTTTTGCAAGTGTAAAATGTGAAAAAAAAGAATACAGCAAAAAAAGGTATGTATGTGTTTGTCTGTGTGTCAGTGTATGCATGCATGTCAGTGAAAGTGAGAGCGAGTGAGCCGTTATTTTGCACTCGCTAAGCAGCTCTTTTGGTGCTTAGTGAGTGTAAAAAAAAAATTAAAAAAATAAAGCCTGTGTGAGAGACTGTATGCGTGTATGAGAGTAAGAGAGAGAGTGATCGATTGAGAGTGTGTGTGTGTGTGTGTGTGTGTGTGTGTGTGTGTGTGTGTGTGTGTGAGAGAGAGAGAGAGATCTACAGAGTGAGAGAGAAACTGAGAGTGAATTGTGAGTGAATGCATATGTGTAAGCAGGGGAGGCTGGGTGTGAGAAAGAATGAGACTGAATGTGTGTATGAAAGCAGCTGGAAACTGTGACAGGCTGAGAAAGAGGATGAGACAGATCTTGTGTGAGTGAATGTGTGTATGAAAGCAGAGGAAACTGTGTGTTTGTATATGTATGTGTGTGAAAGCAGAATTGACTGTGTTTTTGTGTATGGGAGAGAGAGAATGGGCTGTATGTAAAATTGTTGTGTTTCACTTGCTTATAATTTTTTAAGTACTATATTATTTTTATATATGATTGATGTAAAATTCTTCCTCCAACACCATTAACATATACTATAGCAAGTTTGAAACAATAGGCAGAGGACCTTTTTTACATTAAAAAAATATATAAAAAAGTAATATAGTACTTAAAAAAATAAGTAAGCAAGTAAAACAACTATTTTAGAGAGCGTCCATTCTCTAAGCACAACAATACCCTCCAGCGTATGTGTTAATGTGTAATTAACACCCTTTCAAGGGTGTAGAGGCCCTCCACTTGCGGCGTCGGGCCTCATTACACCTCTGGGCAGGCATTAATTACACATTAATACACACCCTGTCAGGCATTATTGCTTGCTTAAATGTTCTGCTCTCTAGTATGCACTTTGCATGCTGCTAGTTGTCCATGTTCTATTCACCTTTTCTAACTCAGCAGCAGCAAAACATTCCAGATTGCTTTGCTAGAGTTGTGGGGTTTTGGCACTGTGGCCTGCTCCCTGCACCTCTATACACTGTCACAGAAAAGTGGGTTTATTACAGATTAAGACAAATTGCATAGTTGCTGGGACTATAGTCCTTCAGCATAGGACAGCTCCTTCATCCGTGAATCAGGGGTGTGTTTCATGTAACAATATATTGACTAAAATCTGACCTGAACTTTTAAGATCTGTATGTTGCCCTTCACACAGCTAAGAATAATTTTTGTGGTGAAGCTCATCAATAGCTGCTAAATGTTTGTTAGATTACTTACAGAACAAGTTGTTGGAAAATGCCTGCATTTCAGAGAACAAGGCTTTTTAGTGATAACTGCTGCCCTTTCTGGATGCATTGTTTCATAATTAGGAATTATGTTAATGAATGTGCTTTAAACATGGAGAATTTTAAGCAGAAGGTTGGTGATTTTGAAATCCAAAGTAGAACGCCACTTGATTCAATAAATGGAGGAGAGATTGTGACATGAAATACAGTAGCTTCTGTACAGGGTACACAGTTTTGTTAATGGAATTCTCTTATCTCTAAATACTTCCTGCCATATTCCTGTGTGCTTTTCAGTTTTGATTACATTCTTGCATTTTTTATCAAAAGGAGTTTTTCTTCTCTTTGAAAAAAAGACTACATTCTTCATTTTTACTGATTTTTTTGATAGAAAGTTTACAGTTTAGGGAGCTGTTTTTAATTGTTGCACTTTAACCTACTGTACATAACTCTCAACTTTACAGATTTTCGCCTCATATTTTTGGTCTGTTTTTCTGGCAAATTAGTAGCAAATCATTAAAGACTGAAGTTGGAAAATAATGACGGACATTTGAGTTTCAGACTTCATACTCTTCAGGATATTCATGCTAATGCAAAATCTATTAATTTATCAACTTTCTAAGTTTGTAAGAACAATATTTAAAAAATTTCCCAATTTTTGGGCCTTTGTCCCACTTTTATATATGGAATTGTCCAGATTTGTTGCTCTAAGAGGTTGAGAGGTATAGCCTACACAATGCACAATTACTGAAGTTTTACACTACCATTGTAAAAAATTACTCCCCGAACAGCATGAGTGGCATTCTGAAAGTATAATTAATGGTACTTATTTTATTTTTTAATAATGTTTTAGTTGTCCGCAGTGAGACTTGCTGAATTGTATTTATGGGAAGGCCAGAATTAACTAAAACTCCTCGATCATTGTTTTTATACCTGCTTGACTGAAAATGGAAAGTCTATATTGATGACTGCACACTCACTTGTTTATTAGAAAACCCTGCAGCTGCACTATTAGATGTTGTTGAAGGAAAGGACAGGGCCATAAACAGATAAATTTAATGTACTTCACTGCATGTACGTTTTTTAATTAATTTATCTTGTGAATTCAGATGTTAGAATTTAAATTTGTAAAAATTTCTGATGTATTTGCAATGATTTTATTTAACAAAACAGCATATTTTGTTAAAGGACATTTTTCTTTAGCCTGTCATTTCTGTATTTTTGTGTATTTATTTTTTGCAGTCATGAAAAAGTATGCAACAATGGGGGGCTACATTCCGGAAGTGGGTGCATTCAAGATGTCCTAGTTGTAACTCTAGGAAAGGTGACAGGTTTCAATCTGTATTATGTAAATGAGAATATTACATAGTATGCAGATTTGCTTGGAAACTCATGGCAGGCTAAAGATCTTTAGTGATGTGAAGCATTTCAGTATTTTTTATGTAAAACAATGTCAGCACTCATGCATGTCAAGAGGAAAAGCTTCAGGATATTTATAGTTTGAAAACAATGACTGGAAATGAAGTCCACTGACAGCTAACAGAATACAAATGGGTTAGACTAATTGCTAGAAACTTCTTGTAAGAAAAAAAGAAACAATGAGATTGTTGTAAAAACATTAACGTAGAAACGAGGAAATAACTGGTAGAACTGTTAAAGCATTCTCTGTGGTAGAATAACATTTGCAGCATTGAAACACAGATAGAGGAAGACAAAAACACAATACAAATTAAAGCAAAGAGAAGTAGGGAGGGCAGTCAGAGAATCCAAAGCTTTGAACTGAGGAAAGGATGGCCGGTTCAATTAAGAAGGGGAATATGTTACACAGAAATATGAGGGAACATGGGAAGTAAAATGAAGGGAAGGTGAAAGTTAATTAATTATTTATTCATTTACATTTGGTTACTGAGAAAGCCCAACTGGGTGAAAAACCCATATTCAGTAGAGGCCCGGGGAGAAAAGCTCCACATGTATCTTAAAAGTACATAAACACATAATATTACAGAAATTATACAGTAATCAGTAACATCTTTCAGACAATACACATACTGCAAACGACAAATTAACAGAGACAAAGTACAACTTAACATAGATCCAGCAGGTACAGTTTTTTTTAAAGTAACAGTTCAGTTAAATATAACAATATTAAGAAAGTTTAAATATAGCTATTAGTCAGGAAGAGCTAGGATATCAAGAACAAGCAATTCTACAGCCACTTAGCCTGGACTAGTACAGGTATAAAGTAAAGAATCATTAAGGAAACTTTTTAGGGAATTTTTAAACTGATGGGCATTGGTAGTAGTTCTAGGAAGAGGAAGTGAATTCCAGACTTTTGCTACATAGTGGGAATATAGGCAATCACCAGCAGTGTTGATTGATTTGCTTACTTGTAAGTGTGATTTATTTTCAGATCTAAGACTACAGTTAGTAAAATAAGGTTTTAATATGTTTAACAGAGCTGTAATATTTTTTGGCCTGATATAATAATTTGTGTGCCATGATTAGTTGATTGTATGATAATAGCTGTGGTAGTTCTAGCCAAGATAGTTTTTTAAGGAGTAACAGTGCTATGCCTGATGTGGAGAGTCAGTAGCACATTTTGCTATATTGTTGAAGCATATTTCAAGTTTCCTTAAATCTGTTTTTTTTTTAGATTAACAAGAATTGGGGAGACATACAGCAAAGCTGACAGGAGATGGTTTCTAGAAATAGAAATCCTAGAAGTATCAGTTAGGAATTCTTTGTTCCTGTGAACTTTCTTGATTGTTTGGGATATACGTAGATCAAACTGTAGGTTGTTATCCACTATAATACCAAGTAATTTTGCTTGAGGTTCAGGGATGATTTTTTGTATTATTGCTAGAAGTAATATATAAGTTGGTAGGGGGATGTATGAGAGTCTAGTAGGTTGGGAGATCATATGTTTTGTTTTTTGGGGTTAAGTAAGAGCTGAGATTTAGATAGCCATAATTCAATATCAGAGAAGGACTTTTGGGTTATATCTTGGAGGTGTTGAAGTGTAGGTGCAGCACATATGTGTTGTGTCATCTGCATATTGGATAATAGAAGCTAGTGAAGTAGCAGTACTAAGGTCATTTGTTAAGATACTGAAAAGTAAAGGGCCAAGGACTGATCCCTGTGGGACCTGATGGGCATAGCAGAGATACCAGAAAAGCAAGTCTACTAAATTAATATTTCTCCTCACTGCTTAGAAGAGAAGAGAAGGCGGATAAGCAAATTTGCCCAGAGGTAGTAGCATCCAGGATTGTGGGCAAAAAGGAGGAGGAGAAGGGTTGATTTCCACCCCTTCACACAAGAAACAGCCTTGAAAAACCTTAAAAACTAAACATGTACAGGACAGTGGGATTTGATGGCATTCGCTCTCAAATCCTTAGAGAACTGAAGGAACAGCAGGTAATATGGTGTCCTACCAGAATGTTTAGACTTTTCAGTGCAAGTTCAGGAACTCTGAAAAATTTTAATCCGATATTCAGAATGTGCAAGCAAAGGACAAAACTTGCTGTTACATCTAAAATGTTTATTTTGGGGTGGGGGCTTGCCTTTCTGCACCCATATACCACCACATTTTTTTATCATAACTTTTAGATGGGCTACTCCATAATACAGCAATTTTACTGAGCGTATGTATTTTTCTGTAATTGCACTTAAATCCTTATGTTCCAGGGAACACATTTGTCATCCTCAAACATGCAATGGATCCACTTGTAATGCCACTAACTGCAGTGTTTAACAAATCATGGGAGAAAGGCAGGGGGTTTAGAGACTGGGGATTCCGGCTGCAATTCCCTCTCTTGACAGTGGAAAAGCTTAGACTGAAAGTGATCAGGCTCCCGGTTTAACCTCACTTATTGGAAAAAATCATGGGATCAGTGCTGAGGAAAAGTTTATCATAATTACAAGCCATCATGGTGCTGGAGTGCATTTGTATTTAATGAATTCTTATATAAATTGTACTGTATATTTTACTCCTATTATTAAACTGAATATTTGGATTTTACACCTGATTTTTTTCATGCTCCAAGTGTGAACCTCTAAAAGGTCCAAAGAGACCATTGTTCTACCGCAGTTATCAAAATAAATAAAGTGGTACCTTGGTTGAGACAAAGGCACTTAGTGAGTGGGTGGATGGGTGGGGGCAATAAAATGGTGCACATGATATACCAGTAGACATGCAAAAAAAAAAAAAAAAATGGATCTTAATATTTATAGTTTTAAGAAAGAAAGAAAAGGAATGTGATAGAACCTCAGGTACGTCATTGTTAATAAAATCAAATTAGATAACACCTTTTTAAAAAGAAATGTAGGAGAACAAGAAGTCATAATCGGAAATAAAAGATAGACCTCACAGAGGAAATATGAAGAAACGTTATTTCATAGAAAAGATAGTGGATGACTGAAACAGCATGTATGAAAAAGTACTGCAGTCAAAAATGCAATGGAACTGAATGATACATGACATAATAAGGCTGTCTTTTGATGGCAAGATAAAGAAGGTGATAAGCTATGGGGATTCCAAGATGGCTCTACACTGAAAAACAGGTTGATCAGATCTCTCTGTGTGAAAAATAAAAGTGTTTATATGTGTATAATATAGATTTATTTTATTTTATTTTACATTTGTTGACCGGGATAGTCCAACTGGATCAATGTCCATTTTCAGCGGAGGCCCGGGGAGATAAGCTCCAAAAGCATACGATGCATTAACTAACTAATAAGACATAATTGCCTGTATGGTATTTCCAAAAATACATTAAATAACTATTAAGACAATTATTGCATGAATGGAAATTACAAACAATATATAAGCAAACATGAAATAGACAAGATCACAGGTTAGAAGATTCCTCTGCTTATAGTCAGGAGAGAATTAACAATAGTTGGTTAACAAGATTATTCACATTCATGTTGAGAGTTTAGCCAGGCTTGTTGCAGTGGCATAGCCAGTGTAATGCCATATGTTGTTTGAGTTTAGTTTTAAATTGGCCTAAGGAGGAGAGCAACGTAATGCCAGCTGGAAGTAAGTTCCAGGCTCTGCCTGCTGAGTTGGCAAAGAGGGCATCACCAGCTGCATTGTTAGTTTTGATTGTCTGAATTAGTAGTTTGTTTGAGGATCAGAGAAATCTTGGATTGTTATGGGGGGGTGATAGTATTTCTAAGGGCTGGTATATTATCTGGGTTATAGAGGATTTTGTTAGCCATGATCAGCAAGTTATATTGGATAAGACTGGGAAGTTCTAGCCACCCAAGCTGTTTGAGATTGATGCAGTGGTGGGTTCTAAAAGGCAGGCCTGTGGCAAACCTGACAATTTGATTATAACAGGTCGAGAGTCTACTTTATATTGGAGAGAAGGGGGGAGGCATATAAAAGTGATGAACATAGGTGGGAGCGAGCTATGGCCATCTTAGCTGGAGGGGTAAGGAAGGCTTTAATTCTGTAGAGTGACCCAAGTTTTTTATTGATGTTCCTGATTGTTTGATTTACTTGTAGGTCAAATTTTAGGTTATTGTCAATAATGATGCCTAGTAGTTTTGTATAGGTGTCGGGGGAAATAATTGTCTCATCTTTTGCATGTATGTTGAAGGAGAAAGGAGCAGATTTTTGAGTTTGTGAGAATAACAATATTTTAGTTATTTTGGGATTGAGTAACAATCGACACTTGGAGAGCCAATTTTCTATGGTATAAAAGGTGGACTGAGTAGCAGCCCTCAATTCTGTGGGAGATGTAGCTGAACAGATCAGAGTAGAGTCGTCAGCATATCGGATACAGCTGACATTTGGTATAATAGTAGGCAAGTCATTAATAAAGATGGAAAACAGTAGGGGACCTAATATGGAGCCTTGTGGTACTCCAAGGGTATTCAGCAATAGATTAGAGATCTTGTTCTGCCATAAGACAGCCTGTTATCTCCCATTAAGGTAGGATGTAAACCAAAGAAGGGCTTTAAAATCTAGACAGAAAGTTTGCAGGGTGCAAAGCAGAAGTTGGTGATCGACCATATCAAATCCCTTAGAAAGATCTAAACAGAGGGCAGAGGATATGTGATTATTGTTACAGTTGTTGTTTATGGTATTGGTAAAAGCCATTAGGGCTGAGGTTGTGCTATGGTGTGGCCGAAAACCATGCTGGCTATTAGCCATGAGGTGATTTTGGACTAGATGGTGCATGAATTGTTTAAGTATACACTTTTCCATAATCTTTGCAAGTGGTGAAAGTATAGCTATGGGTCTATAATTGGAGAATTCAGTTGAGGAACCTCCTTTATGTAGTGGAATTACATAGGACGTTTTCCATATGGTGGGGATCATGGCATCTGATATGGTATGATTGATTAGTAAATTGGATAGGCAATGGCATCAGCTGATTTTTGTAGGTACTCGCGGGGATTTGGTCAGCAGAGAGTGTGGTGGGTTTTAGTTTCTTGATCAGGTTACGGATAAGTGATGTGGACACTGGTTGGAAGCTAAATGAAAGTCGGTATTTAGAAGTAGTAATGTCAGGGCCTGGGGAGCTAGGAGGTAATTGGGTAGCTAGGGCTTGAATTGTTTCGGTAAAGAATTGGTTAGAACTGTCTGAGACCTCCTCTGGGGATTTATTACTAATGGCAGCGGGGGTAGGTGTAGATATTTTTCCAGGATGAAGTAGATTGTTCAGCCCAGCCCAGAACTTCTGAGGATTGTTTTGGTTAGCTATCTGTAAATTGCAATAGTATTGTTTCTTATCTTGTAAAATGTATTTTTTAGTTTCATTCCTAGCATGCCTGTATTTAACATGATCATGGGGGTTTTTAGTGGAGCGCCATACAGCCCATAGTTTATTTCTGCTGGTAATCTTTAGTCTAGACTCTTTAGAGAGCCAAGGTGCAGTTTTTGCTTTTGTTCGCTTAGAGCGGACCAGTGCATGTAGATCTAGAATTTCAAGAAATTTATTGTTAAAGTAGGCAACTGCCTCCTCTAAGGGGAGGTACTTTAGAATAGACCAGTTACAGGAGCTAAGTTGCAATCAGAATTTGTCAGGGTTAAAGTCACTTTTGTTTCTGACTTTTCTGAGTAAGGGTTGTTGTGGATTAATGGCTTTTTTCTTGACTATGTAAGTGAGGAGGTGGTCACTTAGGTCATCGGGGAGGGTACCAGCAATGTAAAGTTGGGGGTTACTATTTACAAGTACCCAGTCAAGTATGCTTTCTTTTTGGTTGGGTTTACCTAGCCTAGTGGGGGTGGTTATGGTTTGAGGAAATGCATGCAGGTTGATGTGGGTAGAAGGGGATTCTGAGGAACAGGAACCCCAGTCTATGTTAAAGTCTCCTAGGATTAGGGTTTCTTGGGGGTAGTGACATGATAGCCAGTAAAGGGTGTCTTCAATTGCGGCTACATTATTACCTGGGGGAATATACATAGAGATGATGTTGATGCTTTTATGTTTGTTAAGTTGCAATCTAGAGGCAAGAATTTCAGAGTTATTTGTCTGAGGTGGTTGAATAACATCTGTGGTCACATTCAACTCAGATTTATAGAGCACAGCTACCCCCCCTCCTGGATGCACGGTCCAGCCTGTGTATTTTATACCCAGGTGGTAACACTTCATTGTCAGTAGTAGAAGGTGTTAACCAGATCTCAGATAGACAGATAGACAGCTAGGAGGGCATGCAATTCATGTACCTTATTATTAATGCTCCTAATGTTGAGATGACAGACAAGGAAAGAGTTAGTTGGTCTGCTGATTATATTTTTGTGGCTTAGGTTGCATGCAGAGGAGGTGTGTGTATCAGAGGTAGATGGGCCAGGGTTAGGGTGTATGTCACTACTGAATATAAGGCTAAGTCGATACTTGGTGATGAACCTCAGGAGTTTGTGTAATAGTTTGTGGTATTGTTTGGATTTAGTGCTAATGTACAGAGGGTTAGCATGCTGTAGGAGTGAGAATGTTTCGAATTTTGCCATTTGTTAATAGTATGGCAAAAGGTGGAATGTTCTACAGCTAGGGGTATAGTGTGACCTGCAGGGAACTGATACTCATTAAGCTGTTGGTTTTCCCACAAAGTACATAAGGGACTAACAGAATAAATAGTAAAGAGTAGCATAACATAGTGATAGAAAGGAGTAAAGTGGTTCGCATCTGTTGTTTGGTAACACAACAGAAGAAGATCGGATGATCAGTATAGGGGTAGTAAAGTGGGTGGAGAAGGAATGATAGTGGAAGTGGATGGAGAAAGAGTGATGGTTGATAGCTGATAGGGTGTCAAGTCAGGGTGGAAAGAGTAAGGCAGTAAGGCTGATAGGGTATAAGTAGGGGTGTGGTGGAGCAGGGCTTACACTGACTACAAGTGGTTCCCTAGGCTACGGTACAAAATTAGTGTAATGCTTGCATTATTAGACTAGATTTTAAGCTGAAGTTTGTAACTGAATCGTTAAATAGGTTTGAATCTATTATGTTATTTAACCTATGTTAGAGACTAAGATATGGTCTGTGTTTAGAAAGTGTTTTGCATTCTAGCAGGGTGATTTGTTAGCTACAGGATGGGGATCTGAATGCAATATTCAGGGCTAAGTGAGGGAGAGCAGTGAAAAAGTGAAATTTACAGAGTGTAGTGTAGGTTAATTAATGCTTTTATAATATGCTAGGGGCAACAAATTTGATTAAGAGAATTAGAGGGAGCCAGATAGTTATGGGGGACAAGACTGGAGGTGCCTTTAGACCCAGGACAGCAATATACAGATTCTATTATATAAACACAGTCTTAAGCTTAAGTGAAGGTGGAATAGACTCCAGGTAGAGGATTGAGGGCACAGTGTTCTGTATATCTTCTTTCAGATAGGAGGATCTGTTGTAAGTTATTTAGAGGAGGTCCACCTAAAAATAAAACACACATATGTTGAAAAGCCTGCTTGTCTGGTGGCTAGTCCTAATCTATCAGACATTTAGGACTAGCCACCAGACAAGCAGGCTTTTCAACATGCACATCAGTTAGAGAGAATACAGTATATAGCAGCTACGTTTTTGCAACATGAGCCTGTAACCAGTATAAAATGCAGTTAGATGGTTTGGTCTAGAAATAACTTTACAAACAAGTTGTATTACTGGGTTATACTCAATACTGTATTAAACTGATAGCAATTCTACATGCAGCATATTATGTTAATGATAAAACATTCCCAGCATGAGTTCACAATAGAGTAAAACTTTCTGTCAAAAGACGAGCTAACAAAACAGCATTGAGACGCCTCTGTACACTTTAGATCAATTTTTTGTTTGAATATGCATTAACAATAGATTTAAGTTAATCCAAGTGTAACTACACTCGCTAAAATGCTATTAGCAGCTGATTTTTACATTTAGAATGCATAGACCGTAAACCTAAGACAAGATGCTGATTCTTGGATTCAAATACTTGTGCTACACACTCCGAGTGTTGTTTTAAACAGAAAGCACTTAGCTAGCTTAAATATTTTACCTCAGTTACACAAACAGACCATTTAGTACTGCCTGGACAATGCTAAATAATGTCCGTTCACTCTCTATGGTAGAATTAGCTAGCTTTGACCAGCTATAGAGACATAGAATACATAAAATGCACCATTACTTAAAAACAGCATACCAGATAGAAAAGCAGGTTGCCGACTGGGTCTAAAGTACCAGGCATTTGAAAGTGGCGGTATCTGTAGGTCTGTGGGTAACTTCTCATACATAGTGGAACAGGGAGAAGTTAAGGGGCTTACATTGACTATAAGTGGTTCACTAGGCTATGGTACGTAATTAGTGTAATGCTTGTATTATTACACTAGATTTTAAGCTGAAGTTTGTAACTGAATTGTTAAATAGGTTTGAATCTGTTACGTTATTTAACCTATGTTAGAGACTAAGATATGGACTGTGTTTAGAAAGTGATGTCCTTCAAGGATGCATCTGCAGTCCTTACAAATGGGTTGTCCTGTCGTCAGGCAGCCCTTCGGTCGGCCGGATTCCAAAGTCTGGGTCTGGCCTCGGCTGGTGTCGCACTTCACCCGACGTCATAGCTGCAGTTCTTCGGGTATAAAGGCATCAGCCGACGCCATTTTCCTCAGTCTTTCTTGCCACGTGGTGCCCGAAGCAGAAGCTGTTCGCAAGTGCCGGTCGGTCAGATCCAGAGATTACTACTACCGAATACTACTTCGAAGACTTCTAAAAGCTAAGTACCCGTTGGGGACTCTTTCTTGCCTCAGCCGATGTCAGAAAAAGTGAATAACTGTTTAACTTGTGGGAAACAAATACCTCATAAAGATTTCCACTCTTACTGCTTACCTTGTTTAGGCCCAGACCACGACGTAGCAGCTTGTTTAGCCTGTGCTTCTTTCAACCGACGGACGCTTAGGCGTCGGTCGGAGTTTGCTGAACAGTTTTCGGCTCAGAATTTGCGTACATAATGCCGTCGGATCCTCCGACTTCACAAGTTGTTAAGAAACGCAAAGAAGGACCGACACTCGCGGTCCGCGGTTTCGAAAACCGCGGTTAAGCAAACCGAGTTTCTCGGTTTCGGCGGAACCCGATCAAGCGGTTCTAACTACAGCCGAATCCATGACTACTACCGAGGCCCCTTCTAACCTGGTTGAGTCGGCCTCTGAAATTCAACCTGCTACTGTGGTTTCACAAGAACTATCGGACACCATCCCTTTGGATGTTTCAACCCCTGCACGTGGTGCTGCTAGGCCGCCTGCAGCCATGTCCATAAAGGCCTTTGCCAGGGCTAAAGCAGCCAAAACTTCTAAGTCTGTGCCTGTTAAGCAGCCCTCTCACAGGCCCAGTTCCAGTTCCCAAATGTTTACTCTGGCAGAGGATCTCATCTCTTTAATAAGGGGATCCCAACCTCATCCAGATAGGGCCTCTCAACCTCCTCCAGAAAAGAGACCTAGAGCAGAGCCCCCTGAGCCAGTGTCCTCAGATGATTCTTCTGATGATTCAGACAATACAGACCATCCAGAGGCTCCTTTTTCTACTTATGAAGACTCCGATGCTGAGGAATCGATTCCTTCTGCCTCTCCACCAGAGGAATTTTCCTTTGGGGAAACCTTACATGCCATGAGAGAGCAATTTCAATGGCAGGGGCAGGATTTCTCAGACTCAAGGAAAAGGCTTAGGACTTTTTTCCATTTACCACAACATAGGCCTTTAGCTATACCTTAAGTTCTTCCTGTTGTAGATGATGCATTTAATGATGCTTGCACTGCTCCTGACACTTTGCCTCCAGCCCTGCTAAGCCCGATAGGTTTTACAGGGTTCCGGACACACATCACCATTTATACAAGGCTCCTTTTGCAGATCCCGAGACTATCTCCCAGGGGCCTAAAGCAGTAGCTTCGACCCCAGTTAAAAACCCTCTCCCCTCTGAAAGGGAATCCAGGTCCTTAGAGAGATGAGGTAAAAAAGTTTACACTTCTGCTACTCTCTCAGCTAGGGCATTGAACTGTCAGTTTCATATGATCCAATACCAGGAGTTTATGCTTGATCAGTTAACTAAGAAACTGTCCTCTGATGATTCTTTAGATAAGAAATATGTTCTAGAAATGGTGCATAACATTCAGCAGGTTAGTAACCATTCTTTAAAATGTGGCTATGATGCACTGGAGGCTTCCTTTAGATCAGCCATGACTGGCACAGTTATAAGAAGGCATGCATGGTTGAAAGAACAGGTCTTGCCGGATCATGTTAAAGCAAAACTATTAGATGCTCCTATGGATAAGGTCAGTTTATATGGTTCTCCTGCTCAGCAGGTCCTGAAGAAAATGGAAGAGAAGGCAAAAGCTGTACAAACAGTGAAAGATTTCTTACAGGTTCATCCTCCAAGGTTTAGCAGGAACTGGCCTTCCAAAAATTGGTCCTTTCCAGACTCCTCTAAAACACAGAGAGGCAGGAATAGGCGCTCGAGAGGCAGAAATCAATCCAGAGGAGGTGCCTACAGGGGACGCCAGTGGCAAGGTAACAACCAGCGAGGCACAGACACAACTACTACCACTGCAACAGGACAATCACAGTGACTTGGCTCTGGCACCTACCAGGAACAAATTGCAGCACCCCTAGGCGGAAAGTTAGCCTTATTTTCAAAAAACTGGCACTACATCACAAGAGACAAGTGGATTTTGCAAACTATAGAACAAGGCTACAGGTTTCATTTCCATACCTTACCAGGAAAAAGAGGAATACCAAACCTACCACCAAATCAAAAGACAGAAGCTCTAAAACAAATAGCTCAATTAGCAAAGATGAGAGCTGTGGAAAGGGTACCATCTATGGAACAAGGAAAGGATTTTACTCCAGACTCTTCCTGGTACCAAGAAAAGAAAGATTGAGGCCTATTCTCGACCTGTCCGCTTTAAACACATTCATCATTGTTCCAAAATTCAAAATGCTGACCCTACAGCAACTTCTTCCCATGCTGGGCAAGGAGTATTGGCTGGTGACTCTAGATCTCAAGGAGGCATACCTGCACGTCCCCATACGACCAAATTGCAGAAGATACCTCAGATTTCTTGCAGGATCAGAGCATTATCAATTCTCAGCATTGCCCTTTGGCTTATCTACTGCCCAGAGTGTTCACGAAATGCCTGGCATCAGTAATCGCTCACTGCAGGCTTCAGGGAATCCAAATATATCCATACCTGGACGACTGCTTGATACAAGCGGACAACAAAACAAGCTAACAGAACACTTACAAAGAGTCATTTGCTTACTGCAAGCCCTGGGATATACAGTCAATATAAAAATCAAGACTGATACCATCCCAAAGAATAACCTTCTTAGGTGCAGAATTGGACACAGTAAAACAGATGGCATTCCTAACTGCAGAAAAACAAGAACAACTTCCTCTCTACTTCTTGGCATTAATAAAGCAGAACAAACTAACAGCAAGGAAAGTACTGCAGGCCTTGGGCTTCATGGCATCCTGCATAATCCTGGTCCCTCATGCCAGACTGCATATGAGAAAGCTACAGTGGTACCTGAAGAATTTATGGTCTCAACACAGGCACAGCCTAGAAACCGAAATACCACTAATCCCATGCCTGAAACAAGAATTCCTATGGTGGGCTCAGGCATGCCAGTCAAACCCAGGTTTGCCCTTCCACAGCATTCAACCAAGCCAAACCATCACAACGGACGCCTCAGACCTCGGTTGGGGGCCCACATGCTGGACAAGTGCATACAAGGCTTATGGACTCCAGATCAGCTGCACCTGCACATAAATCAAAAGGAAATGCTGGCAGTAAAACTAGCAATCCAGAATTTCAGACCATTCCTCCAAGAAGGGCAGTTGATGATAAGGACAGACAACACCACAGTCATGTGGTACATCAACAAACAGGGAGGCACTCATTCATACCCTCTATGCCGGATGGCACTGGACCTATGGAATATGGCTCTGATCTACAACATTCAGTTACAAGCAATTTTTGTACCGGGAAAAAAAAACATCCTAGCAGACATATTAAGCAGCACTACCTCGGATGCTCACGAATGGATGCTACACCCGGACATCTTCAAGGTCATCACAAGAAAATGGGGACTGCCACAAATAGACCTATTCGCATCCCCACTCAATCACCAACTCAAGAAATTCTGCACAAGGACGTACCACCCTCTTGCTTGGAAGGTGGACTCTCTATCCTTCAGTTGGAAAGGCCTGACAGCCTATGCATTCCCACCTCTTCCTTTGATGCACAAGGTGCTATTGAAAATCAAAGAGGAACATCCAAGGATCATTCTGATAGCTCCAGACTGGCCAAGACAACATTGGTACCCATTACTGAGGAGCATGTCTCGGGGGCAGATGTGGACACTACCCCTGATTCCTTTGCTGTTAACTCAGAGCTACAACACCCTGCATCCAAACCTGAAAACTCTGAAGCTGACTGCCTGGAACATTACATAAGAGCAACTAACCCAGATTTATCCCAAAGGGTTAAAGACATTATCCTTGAGGCCCGCAGACCTTCAACAAGAAGGAACTATGCAGGAAAATGGAAAAGGTTTCTCATTTGGAGTACTGAAAGGGGAAAAGATGTGTCAAAGGTAGACATTGCCAACATCCTGGAGTATTTGGCAGAGCTTTTCCATACAGGCCTGTCCTACTCCTCCATCAAGATACATGCATTGGCTATTTCTGCAGAATACAGCTTCGATCCACCTGTCTTCTCGCATCCTCTACTCAGGCAGTTTCTGAGAGGAATTAAAAATGTAAAACCTCCTAAGAAACCACCATTACCAGCATGGGACTTGAACTTTGTGCTAGAAAAATTGACACCCCCCCCTTTCGAACCAGCAGCAACAGCAGATCTTCAACACCTATCCTGGAAAACTGCTTTTCTACTGGCAATTACCTCAGCAAGAAGGGTTTCTGAGCTACAGGCTTTAATGGCAGTGCAACCCTTCCTAATCTTCCATCAAGATAGAGTGTCCATGAGAACAAATCCTACATTTATGCCTAAGGTGGTATCCAGAGTGTCTTTAAACCAGGCTATCCACCTACCTACCTTCTTCCCCAATCCACAGAACAGGGGAAAGACTGCTGCACACTTTGGATGTACATAGACAGTTGCTACTACCTGGACAGAACCAAGAGCAATAGAAAAACTGACCAGCTTCTGGTAGCATATGCAACAGGAAGGGAAGGAAAAGCAATTTCAAAACAGACAATCTCCAAGTGGATAGGAAATTGCATCAGATTCTGTTACTCCTACCATGGAAAGCAAACTCCACAGAACATAAGGCCTCATTCTACAAGGGCTACAGCCACTACCACAGCTTTCTTACGAGGAGTGGCTACCAAGGACATTATAGAGGCTGCTACTTGGACCTCCGTGCATACATTTGCCAAGCATTATAACTTACCTTTATACTCTAGATCCCGAGCAGGGTTTGCCACTGCTGTTTTGCAAGGGATCCTAACTACACCATAATTTCTTCTTCCTCCTCCCCTAGTTTGGCTATGGTATTCTACCCATTTGTAAGGACTGCAGATGCATCCTTTAAGGACATAGTACAGTTTTGTACCTACCATAAATGTAGATGTCCGAACAGGAATGCATCTGCAGTCAGGATTACCCACCCTCCTTCCCCTCTGTGGTATTCCTAAGGTATTGGCCATCTAATAGCTAGCTGGGGGGGGATCTCTTATGGTGTATTTGTTTGTATATATGTACATACATGCTTATTGTTTGTGTTTGCCTTCTACTATTTGGAAACATTGGCATTTATCCAAAATTTAGCTATCCAAGAGGGCAACTGGCATCTGGGGCAAGAGACACTGAGGAAAATGGCGTCGGCTGATGCCTTTATACCCGAAGAACTGCAGCTATGACGTCGGGTGAAGTGCGACACCAGCCGAGGCCAGACCCAGACTTTGGAATCCGGCCGACCGAAGGGCTGCCTGACGACAGGACAACCCATTTGTAAGGACTGCAGATGCATTCCTGTTCGGACATCTACATTTATGGTAGGTACAAAACTGTACTTTTTGCACTCTAACAGGGTGATTTATTAGCTACAGGATGGAGATCTGAGTACAATATTCAGGGCTAAGTGAGGGAGAGCAGTGAAAAAGTGAAATTTACAGAGTGTAGTGTAGGTTAATTAATGCTTTTATAATATGTTAGGGGCAACAAATTTGATTAAGAGAATTAGAGGGAGCCAGATAGTTATGGGGGACAAGACTGGAGGTGCCTTTAGACCCAGGACAGCAATATACAGCTTATATTATATAAATACAGTCTTAAGGTCTTAACTTTAAGTGAAGGTGGAATGGACTCCATGTAGAGGATTGAGGGAACATTGTTCCGTATATCTTCTTTCAGATAGGATTTGTTGTAAGTTATTTAGATGGGGTCTACCTCACTCAAACCTGGCTTGAGCAAACCATAAAGACAAACAATGCCACTGCTAAGGACTCCAGGAACCACATGGAACAGTCTTCCTACATGATGACTTACTGACTACAAAACGGAAAAGAAAGTTTACTCCCATGCTCTTCTCTCTCATCTATGTTTAGCCCTTTTTTACTTCTTTAATTGCAATCTCAGGTTGTCTATGTATGTATGTATATATCCATATCTATCTAGCAATCTGTATATAAATATTTTTATACATATATAGATATCCGTAAAAGCTAACAGAGTCAGTAAAATCCAATCACTGGTTAGTAATTGTATTGCCTGAAAATCAGAAAGTAAAAACTATAGAGAATGTAAAAGAAAATCTGCTAGAAAAGGAAATAAAAAGAAACTCTGGTGGAGAATAGTCTTGCAACTGGTCAGCTAAAAGCAGTTCAGGTTTCAGCTTTAGTACAGGAGATGACTTCTAATTTACAGGAAAAATACATGAAAAGCATTCAGAGGAGTTTAAAATTAAGTGAGACAAGGGGTATATAATGTCAAATGACAAAAGACTGGCAAGACAAAATCAGCTTTAAAAAACTATTCAGATGAGCTGATAGCACTGTGAAACTCGAGGCTGGAAAAGGTGGAAAACCAATAGTTTCTCAAAACCACAAAACTGAGAACTAATATCCACCTCACCACATGGAATCCAACTCCAGAAAGGGAGTACAATGTGGAAATAATGTAGAGACACAGCCACTAAAACTACACTTTAAATGGATTTAAGCTTTTGATTAACAATGTGCTTTTTGTCCACATACAAAAACATCAACTTCTTCAGAATAAATGAATATAAAAACAAATGAACGTATATATACATTGAACCAACACATTAAGTAATTAAAACCCAATTTAATGCACCTAATAAAAACATTTAATTGTGACCATCTTTAAACGGGTCTACTTCAGTTCACCGAAATCCCATATCACTGACATTCATTTCACTGAGACCAAATCACCTAAAGTTCAAAACACTGACAACTCATTTCACTGAATCTTATTTCACTGATAGCTTAAAATGCTAAATTTCACAAGACTAAATGGGAAACCACACCCCCAACTATATATACTAACTCCAGGTCGCACTACAGTGGGGAAAAAGGCATATACCTTTTACTTGCCTCACAGTACTCTAAACACTGCCACATCAAGTCTACAGCTTACAATTCAATGAAATGAGATTCAGTGAAATGAGTTGTCAGTGTTGTGAACTGTAGGTGATTTGGTCTCAGTGAAATGAATGTCACTGAAATGGGACGTTAGTGAAGTGAAGTAGACCCCTTTAAACACATACTAATTCTGGACTTGTGTCAAGTCTCAGTCTCTGTTCAGACCTTTTAAAGACTTAAACCACTCACTGAATAAAACTCATGAAGTTAAAAAACGTAGAATTGTACTTAACAATATAAAAATAGTTTGAGCAGACTGGGCCTTGGTTTAATATCTCCTCTGTAGGATGAAGGAAAGACTGACTGGCTTTGTGGATTCTCAAGAAGGATTGTTTCAAAGACATATTATGAAGAGAAAAGCATTTTTTTTTCTGTTGCAACAGAGAAAGTGGAAGGAAAAGATTGCATTTATTTTATGAAAGTACAACAAAACAACTGGACTGGTATTCCACATCATATTTTTTTAACTAAAAGGACACACTAAGTGTATGCTCCAAATCTAGCCATGAGAAAAAAAAAACAAGACCTATATTAGTAATGTCATACCAGCAGAAAAAGCTAGAAAACTGTGGAAGAAGGGAAAAGTATTAAAAATTGGGAACACCAGACTATTTATGGAAAATGATTTTTCACTGTAAACGTAGCAGAAGTGAGTTTGTCACTGTAATCAGGAAATATTGAGAGGCAGGTTTGAGAATCAAGTTGCTTTCTTTAGAATGTGTTATATTTTGTGATGCAGAACAGGCTTAAGGAGGAAGTAAAAACATACCCAGCAAAGAGTGAGCCAGAAACTGAAAGGGACTCCTCTTCTTATTCTTGCCAGTGAAACAATTTCCATTGTTCAAAAAATAACTATTGACTGATCAAGTGGTCAAGATAATGAAGAAGAAGACCAGCAATTATGTGAAAGTAATAAATGGACGATTTGTAAAGTGTCATTTCTGTAAGATGCAGTTTGGACACAATAATGCCTAAAAAAAAAAAACTAAAAGTTAGCTAACTATGCTATTTAATGAGAGGACACTAAAGTATGATTCCCAATTTCCAGTTAATGTTTAGAAGGACATTGAAAGATATGAACATGTAAAGTTAAGTAAAAAATGTTCTTAGTAGTTTGTGATAAATTTCCTGAAGTAAACTATATGTTATGTTGTATAGCAGTTCTGTATGGTTTGCAGAGGTATTTTAAATGTGAGAGGGGAGTCTTAGCAGTGACTGCTGTTCATGCTAGTGATATTAAAAAAAGTAAAAGTGGGAGGTTGGCATAATGGTTAAAGTGCTTAACTTATACACACAAGGTGCAGGGTTTGATTCTCACAGGGGATAATTGGCTAGGTTTAAAAGGGCCCACAAGGGCAGTTAGAGTAGTACTAACCTATGAACTATCCATACAGGTATCACTTCTCAAGTGTAATATATTTGGGGTTTATATTGTAATAGGATAAAGGCTAAATATAAAAAATATAATGTAATATTGGGATGCTGGAAAGGAAATATAAAAGTGCATTAATTATACTATATGTGCATTAAAATATAATATTCCACTGCTTTTACACATGTGGAGGTGTAATCTAATGTTCTTAATTTATGATGAAGACAAAGAAACTATTTATTTATATGTTTTTATTTTTTTATTTGTATTTTTTTTGTTTTTGCAAGCAGGCTAGCAGATGGAAAGCATAGACACATTTTAGTTTTCCAACATTTGAAAAGAGCTGTTTCTTATATTTAGGTTCATAGGTTGGTACTAGGCTATCGGCCCTAAGGCCTATGCAGGCCTAGCCATAACAATTCCCTGGAGATTTCTTCCAACAATATTTACTTCTCTGGGGCCCTGTCTAGCAGGGCGACTGACATGATCCCTGGGGTGAATTTCCTGTCTCCCATCCAATTATCAAGGTTCCTTTTGAAGAGGGCCAATGAGGCACTCTGCTTGACATGTATGGGCAGTCTATTCCAGAGTATGGGGAGTCTCTGAGTCAGTAACCTAGCCCTCCAACATGTTTTGTTCATTGTGATGATAAGGTTTAGATCCCTGGAGTGTGTGGCTCTGAGGGATTGGAATTTCTTTAAGTGGAGCATGTCCAACAGCTCAGGGTTTGATATGGCCTTGTATGTTAAGCAGAGATCTCCTCTGAGTAGACAATATGCCACAGAGTATAGCTGGAGTTTTTTTAGATGGTCAGCATATGGCATCTGCTTTAGGCCTGTGATTCTTTTAGTGAGGTATTTATGTGGCCTTTCCAGCTGTTGCAGATGTCTTGTGAGGTACATACCAAATGGGGCATTATACTCTATAATGGGTTTAATGAGGGATGAGTACAGTGGAACAATGACCTCCTTTTTTCTGGATGAAAAGCCCTTAGTGATTAGGTGTGCCACATAGAAGGATTTCTTTACTGTTGTGGTGATGTGGTTATCGAAGGTGAGACCACTGTCCACCTGTGTCCCTAAGTCTCTTATCACACTTTTGATGTTTAGTGTACTTCCACCTATGTGGTAATTCACGGGTACATGTTTTTTCCCAAAGGGGATAACTATACATTTCTTGGCATTGAGCTTGAGCCCATGGCTCTGGCACCAAGCATCTGTTTCTGTAAGGCCCTTTTGTAGAGTATCCACATCATTTGGGGATTCAATAATGGCTCCCAGTTTGCAGTCATCTGCAAACTTTGTTAGCCAGAGTCCCTTAGTGTTGGCCTGTACTTCAGAGAAGTAGATGCCAAACAAGTCCCAGGACTGAACCCTGAGGTACTCCACTTGTCACTTGTCTAGAGCTGGATTTGGAGTCTGCTACTTTTACAGTCTGAGTTCTGTCAGTAAGCCAGTTGGCAACCCATCGAGTGACGTAGAGATTTATGCCCAGCTTAGTAAGTTTATCTATGATTCCAGAGTGGGGGATGGTGTCAGAGGCCTTGGTGAGGTCCAGATAGGCTGTATGGACCGCCTTACCCTCGTCCATGGCTCTGGAGACTGATTCAAAGAAGTCAGTCAGGTTCAGGAGACAAGTTCGGCCCTTCACAAACCCAAACAGGGTGGGGTCCAGTGTTTGAAGGTTGCCAATGTCTTTGTTTATATGTTCCATGATAATACGTTCCATGGCCTTGCAGATCAGGCTCGTCAGACTGATGGGGCGGTAGTTCTCGGGATCCAAGGTGGATCCCCCCTTGTGGAGTGGGATAACTGTAGCTGTGTGCCACTCAGTCTGCAAGAAGCCTGAGGTGAGGCTATGATTAAACAGGACACTTAGGTGAGGTGCTAGTTCATTTTGTAGTTCATGTAGTACACAGCCCGGGATGTCAAAATGACAGGTGCAGGCAGTTAAAAAATAAATGACTGAAGAATGTACTCTGAGGCATTTGTTTAAAAAGCATCATAATTAGTATTTCAAGGGTTATCTGGTTAACAGTTCAATGAAAATAAGTGAAAGTTTGACACTGAGAGAAGTGATACATTTGCTGTTAGATATAGCCATAGCAATCTTCATACCTCAGTGTTAAATATAACAGTGTACAATTTAGTTTATTCATTTAAGGGTAGACAGTGCACTTTTTCATAATGCTAAAAATGAGTTAACTGATAACATCCAAGTTGTTGATCACATCTAGGAGGCAAATAGCGATAGGGCAAGAGCAGATGGTATATGTGCAAGAGAGAAAACAGGCTCTATCATGCACTTCCAGCACAATTAAGCCTACCCCTGGAGTAGGTAAAGCCTGTGGGTATAGTTGTCTAGTTGGGGCAGCTGCTCCTATATTGAGAGCACACTTCCCTTTTTGGAAAGTGCATTTAGTATTGTTTGCTGGGAGTTACAAGGAGATGCAGGGTTGGAAATATATTTAATTTTTTGTTTCTTGTGTGTTTTTAATGACGTGAAATGGATTTAAACAGAGAGGAGAAACAGCAAATGCATTCAAAACCAGCCTGTAGCCATTAGAATGTGCATGTAAGCTGCAAGTTGTTGCTGTTGTCTTTCGGCTTTTCCCGGTTAGGGGTCGCCACAGCGGAACTCCGGTCCGCTAATGATTGGCAGTAGATTTTCATGGTGCTGGGTTGCCAGCTCGACGCCCAGCCTTCAACGAAGGCATGCCCATTCACGCATGTCTTTCGGAATGCCACTCGACCCGCGGGGAGGACATGCAGACTCCA
The DNA here is from genome assembly GCF_019279795.1 of Protopterus annectens. Taxonomy (NCBI): domain Eukaryota; kingdom Metazoa; phylum Chordata; order Ceratodontiformes; family Protopteridae; genus Protopterus; species Protopterus annectens. The sequence continues at coordinate 706,222,536 of NC_056737.1, read as the reverse complement.
CACAGAAGGCACTCCCCGCACACTAGCTGAGAATCGAATGGGAGAACCTCTTGCTGTGAGGCAACAACGCTCCCGCTGCTACTATTCAAAAGAACTGCCATGTAGAATATATAGCAGTTATAGCTTTTTATCAGAATGAGTGCCTAATTAGCTATGTCATGAAATGCGTCTTTGCAGGTATAGTCTAAAACAGTTTGGAATTATGTTGAGAAGTGTAAGATACAAATTTCAATGTTATAGGAGACACATTTGGATGGAAGTGAGCATGTGAATAGTATCAGAGACAAAGGAAAATGGGGTAGTAATATGGATTGTGAGAGGGATTTGAATAGTGATAAAGAAGGAAAAGACAGGCAGTAATCATGAATTTGTGGTAATAAGGGGTAAATGGTAGGGAAGGAGCTTTACACTAGCATGTGTTTATATTCCAGTTAAATCCAAAAGTGAATTTGGGGAGAAATAATTAGCTTTCAGCCGGGAATATTATTTTATGGGTGGAGACTGGATCCTGAGTTGCAATAGTGAAGGTGCATCATAAGGGCCTAGACGGGAATGTATAATGAAAGAAGGTACATGAATGAAGAGGTATTTGATAATATTTGGAATGGGAGATGTGAATTTGCTCTGGAACTCAGATAGAATTTTTAGATTATTCCCCAAAGTACAATAAGTAGGCTAAACTGGATAAAAATTATATTTTAAAGGAGCATGGGTATTTAATTCAAAGCTGTGAAATAAGTGTAGTAACTATTTCAGACCATCCACTAATAAGAACTAAAATAAAGTTGTAGGATAATGAATTAAAAGTGATGCACTAGTACTTTCCGACTAATCTGTAAAAAGAGAGAAATTTAAGGAATGGATTGTGGAAATGATTCGGTAAGATAGATTTTTTTCAGAAGGGCTAGCTAGGGCGTGGGATAAAATGAAAATGAAGTTTAAAAATGTAGAAATAAGAGAGAGAAATAGATATAATAAAGCAGCAAGAGGAATTATTTACAGGGGTTTTCAAAAGTTAAAGCAGAGCTGTAGCTGTCTCGTCTAATACCCAGTGCCATTTCCTAATTTGACACACCTCAATTGTAAGATGAGGGAAAAAAGCCCATCCCCCCCGACTTGTTATTAAAAGCTAGTCCATTCTTCTCAACCAACCCTCAACTTTAAATTGAGAGAAAAAAAGCCCTGAGCCATTGCTTCTCACCTAAGGAGTAATCCATGACCCTTCTTGGATGGTAGATACGATTTTGCTCATAGAATTCTAAACACAGAATTCTACAGCATGATAATCGGAGTTCTACAGACACAATTCTAAACACAATTTGTTACAGATATAAATATAGATATAAATCTAACATTAAGTTATGTAAATAGAATTCTACAATTGAGATTGTACCAATAGAATTTCACATACTAAATTCTAAGCATATAATTCTTTGGATAATACATAATTACACAGTTAAAATTCTACACAAAATTTCTACAGATTACCTCTAAATACAGAATTTCAAACAAAAGAATTCACATGAAGCTATAAACACAGAATTCCACAAAGTACATAATTCTGTTTATTGAATTCTAAACACAAGAGTTCCATTTTGAATTCTAAATACAAAAATGAACATAAAATTCAAAACATGTAACTAACACTTATAGTTACTATCCTTCCTTAACTTACATCACAGAAGGGAAGCAGCTTGCAGTGATGGAAAGGGATGGCTTAGAGCTTTCAGATGTGAAATCAAGAAGCATTATATTGTATGCCTTTAAAGATTTTTTTTCACCCAATTTTCTGCTGTTAATCAGCTGGCTATGATAGCAGAACCTACTTGGTGTTTATTGTCCTTTATCCATGCCAACCTCGCAGACTAGGTCTGTCACCTTCCCAACATTGGTAGATTGAATTAACTTTTGAATTGGGTTAGAGGAGGTGGAGAGGATAAAGGGGTTGTGTGATCCAGTGTCATTTTGCAGAAGTTGGGAGCTTTTCCCTGTAAGGCACACTGCCATTTGATGTGATGTTTAACATCAAGAGAGGTGTATGTGCAGTGGCATTAGGAGTGAAGTCCTTCCTTCTCCATTGTGATGACTCCCTCATTTGCTTGCCTGTTTTCTCTACAAGCCTGGGTTATTTACACAGCAACGCTATTGTCTTATTTGTCAGAGCTCAAAGCCTATAACCCCAAAGGTGCCCATATTCTACCCATTGAAAGAAGCAGCAGAGTCCAGCTCATCATTCCTGTTCTCCATATACCAGAAATAATTCCCATGAGACTGGTCAGACGTAGGTCACCTAGCTCATAGTCAGGCCTTTATTCTTCTATGTCAAATGAGTTGGCACATCTGTATTGAAAAATCCAGGTATAGTAAACGGTGCTAAGTGGGCATAAGAGACAATGTTAATGCAATTTATGTAAGATACAGATGAGCGGCGAGCTGTTAAACCTGTAATAATGCTTTTCAGAATCTGCTATTTAATAAAAATTGCATTGAGAGAAGGTAAATAAATCATGAATTAATATTTTTTTAATAATCGAGTTGTTATAAGGTGCCAGCAACTGGTCCTCAAGGGGAACTTTAGCCTAAGAATGGGCAAGCTGGTACAGTAGTGTTTTTTACTTTGGTGTGGGTGAAATATTTCTTCTTCCTGCAACATATTGTGCTTGCTCTGTTTTTGATATGTTCTAGCATTTGATACTCCTCAAAAAACTCTCACAAGCTTTTACCATTTTACTTATTACAGATCTAAACAACTCCTCCACAGGAATTATTGCATGCTTCAAGTACCAATGTATTTGCTTTTATCAATCACTTAATTTCCATACCCACTTAGGAAAAAAAAAAAAAAAAAAAAAAACAAGAACTAAAATCCCTCTTCTGAGCAAAAACAAAAAAAAAAATCTCCTTTTCTTGCACCCTCAGCCAGAACAACCCCAGGCGAGGGAGTCTTTCTCTCATAGCTAACTGGCTATGAGCCATATTTCCATGACCTAATAATAGAGTTAGAGTGAAATGTATGATTCTGTTTCTTATAATTATGTGGTTAGAAGAGGATTTCATATTTTTTATGCCTGTGAGTTGGTCACAACTTCTTTTTAGGAAGCTTATACTTCATTGTAAAGTGATTAGAAAAATCTTCATTGGGGTTAAATACATATGGCTTAGATCAAAATGACAGCTGCCATTTTTGTGACATTAACATACACTTGTATCCAAACATTCACCATTGGCAAATGTTTGATATTTCTGTTCACTTTTTCTTTATTAAATCTTGGCTATGACTGTATAAGGTAAAATAGCTTTACAATGCAACACAGGAGCACCAACTGAATGCTACTAGTCTGACCGCAAGTAGCTTCACAACTGTTGAATTAATGTAGCACAGGATGTTAAGGAAATATTTTCTTTAATAATGCATAATCATGTCTGTTCACTCTAGAATGATAGTATGACTTTTTAGCTTTAGTAACTGTCGAATTTATAGAAGCACATTATGCAGTATTTTAACGATAAATCCTCCTTATAATTCATAGTCATGCCTGTTTATTTCAGAATGACTTTGTTGTTTGTGGTACAACTTTTCTATTCAACTTGTATGTTACTGTCAGTACTATCAAAATCTGAAATATGTATTCCACTCAGCAGAAATAGAACTGCATTAATTCCAGTGTACCCTGCTTTTCTGTAAATCCAACTTCCCTTAATTTTATTCAGCAGGTGTACTCTAGTTTGAATATTTTTAGAATTAAATGCTTCACCTCATTTTTCTTTTCTGTCTTGGTAATTACCCAACCCCATGAGCCTGAGTGCTCATGAATGTAGTATAAGGTACACTTTGTGTAGATAGCTTTTCCCTGTTACTATGTTCTGTTGTGCCATGCCTCTGACTCGTAAAAGTGTTTCACTCATTAGGCATGACAGAGGTAATAGGATCATTCTGATAATACAGTAATGAGTGGATTTGATTCTGTGTGGTCTCCCATTGGTAGAATCTCAGCAGCATCATTCTGTGGAAGGTGGGCTAAAATATGGTTTTGGTGTCACAGTTGCCTGTATCCCAGGAACTCTTTTAATAGTAGTGGTTTTCGTTCTGTGCAATAGAAGATTTTTGAGTTTTTGCTTTAAACCATACAAATATGGTCCTCAGGTCTGTGTACTGAGCCACATATGAGCAGGAAGGGGATCCCGTGCTGCCAAGAGCAGCACCATTGGATTGTATGTGGTTCGAGTCCTGTGGGTTACCACACTGGAACTGGTTAGTAGAGATGGTGCTGTACTGTTGAATTACATTTGATGTGGGGTGGGGGTGGGGGCTGGAGGGCATCAACATCTGTAGCCTATACATGGAACACTATGGCTATGTAATGTGGTAACGCTTATATCTTACCTTATTGTATACTTTTATGAATCATAAATAGCATTGATGCACCATACAAGCCCTTCAATGTGGTACACAGTGATTATGAGTATCACTCAAAGGGCAACTAAGATAGAGGCTATTACCCACAGTCCTTCTGGAGATGTCAGAATTGACCAAACGTTTTCCTATCTATTGTCTGTAACATCCAGATTATTTAATAGTGTGATACTATTACTTGCCTGGATCACATGAGTCCAAGTCACCATTAAAGCATCCCTTTACAGCTTGAGGTGGCAATTGTTCATGGTAATGTTACTCACTTCACATAGGAGTGAGATTGTAATACTTGTACGTTAGTGTGTTGTGGGTGATCCGAGGGCATAAGATCATTGCACCAGGAACAGAGAGAGCCAGACAGATGGTATACATCAGTGATTATTCTTTGATGTGAGATTGCCCCCCCCCCACACCACACCACTTACTTTATCAAAGTCCCCCATATGAACGGTAGAGGGGGGCTTGCCCTTAGCAGAAAGTTTTTAGTTGTGTGATACTTTCTCATAAAGTAATAAGTATGACTACATGCTGTACATGAATATGTGTACTCAGGATGTGATTTGCATGTTGTTGTAACTGAGTTTCTCTGTGCGACTGCAATGAGTCAAGGAAACATAGTGGATTTGTTATTCATTTAACTGCAATTTGTGTAGCAAGACTCAAAACCATGAATATGTTCTCTGCTGCCACACAGTCCCCATAGTGGAAGTGTGTTGATAGTAATTCTGAGAAGGAGGTGCTTCTGTAGCAGTTCCTGCTTAAGTTAGACTACTCTGTTTAACTCATTACATCCGAGTGACAACTCCAGGTGCATCTGCAATTAACTCCTACTGACGCTGCTAGGCATCAAATATTGCTTGTTCATATTTGCATCAATAATTCTAAAACCATGCTATGTACAAAGCTAAAAGATTTCATCTTAAAGCTTACACAATAGTAAACTCAACTGCATTAATATTTGACCTCTGTCTAGTGCAGGTAAAGAGATATTAACTTTTGTTTTTGTGATATTAATTTATATAGATATAATTTTCACATTTTTCTAAATATTTCAACAATCAAGTAACACAGACAGAACTCGGCCTCATATGAAAGCTCTCAGCTAGATGAATAAAATGCTGCTGACAGTATGTGTGTAACTTGAGTGGTTGCTGAGATATTGCAAGTAGTTTGCAAAATATTACAAATGTAGTAGTTACTGTGTTTACTGTGAATTATAACATTTGGTTTAAGACCTAGAACCTAAAGAGTACTAGCACTATAAAAATAGTTTGTGCTGAGGTGTTTGCCATATATACTGCTTTCATAACCCTTATGGTTCCAGAGGTATGAACATTTCTTTGAAATGTGAGGACATAATTTAATTCTGTGAAAAGATTTAGGCTCCACCCATTGGAAGTTATAGTGCAAACTTCCTGAGCTCCATTGGAATGAATGAGTTAAGGTTAAATGTCCTAAATTTCCAAAAATATACAAACTGCTGAAATACAAATCTGTCTATGGCATATTTGACCTCTGAAGAATGAATTAATAAATATAAATGCATTATTCATTAAAAATACTTTAGCAAGTTTAGAAATTGATCATTGTTCAGCTTCCTGCTTTATCATGACTTAAGAAAAAATGTTAACATACCATCCCCTCATGAGGAGGCAAACTGATTCCTCAGCCATGTCCAAAATATACACTTTCCACCAACATTAATATGTAATGCTGAAAATCTGTTCTGCACTTCTGGGAGAGGTTTAGTGAAAGATTATTCATCATTGTTTCTTAAATTCATTTTGAATTTTTTAACCATGTAGTAGAGTTTCAACACCAGTAACAAAAATTATTCTGGTATATTGCTCAGTAATACAGATGCTTATAAAAATCTAATCAGCAGAGAATCCAAAAACAATTAACAGGATATCCTTTCCCATCAGTAGTATTGTTACAGTAAGGCTGGTCCAAATTCCCCTTTTCATAATTTACTTTCTATTTCGGTCATATAATCATGTTCACCTAATAAACAAAGTGACATTCTGTGCTGCTTGTTTTCTGGATGATTACTATTTGTAGCTATATTACTTATTGTTTGATTTCAAAATCAGCAGGTCTTTTAACTTAACTGTGAAATTCTGCTAGCAAATATATATATAATCTTTCATCTGCTTATGTGACTTGATTTTCAGGAAGAATGCTAAACAGTAAATAGTAGAGCTTGGATGAAATTCAGTATCCTGCCCTAAGTTGTTACTCCTGTCTAAACAGATTTTACATGGCAAATGTATTTTTTTTATTTTTTTGTGTCTTCTTAACTCAAAGAAGTTCAGACTTATCTCAGCATTGTTTTTCTGTCTTGGTGAGACATACTGTTAATCTGATAAGACAGTGCATATACCAGTGTTCCTATAACACAGAGGGATAAAGCACTTAGTGTGTCAGAGACAGACCGTGTTTGATTAGCTGCAGGAGTAAGGGATGGGCTTGAGTTGGACAATGGGAGTGAGTGGCCAATGTCTGCTTGTTCATCCTGGTGGGAAGGAGGCAGCCTGTGCTTGCTGCAGTAAACAGCATTAAGAACCTGGTGAGATCTGTAGATAAGCAGTTTGCTGCTTAGTTTGGAAGTTGCACATACATAAAAGCATGCATGCACCTCTCAAAGGCAGCAACTGCAGCAATCACAAGGTAGGCATGGGTTGTTGGGTATAGAGTACACTGCCTTGCTACAGTTTGATGCTATACCAGCATCCTCAAGCTCTTCATTGGCCTCCAGTGTGTGTCAGATTGAGCCTAGGGTAGGCTGGTAGACCTGGTGAATAAGGTGAGGAGCTGGTGGGAGCCGATGGTCAACTCTGGAGAGGAAACAGAGATAAGGTATATACTAGAGGCAGATGCTGAAAAGTGATGAAGTCTGGATACTGTCAAAATACCAGCATAAGTAAGCATGGCATGTTGCTGCAGTGGTTAGTGAGTATTAAGAGATGGGGCATGTATTATACATGGGTGTGAGAAGGTAGAGAATATTTGTATGATGCTTCAGGGGTGTAAAGTGGGGGAACAAGCTTTTGCAGTTCATCATGATGTAGATAATTAGTAGACTTTAAAGGATATCAGTACATGCATGACCCGGCCAACTGTAATATATTTTATTAGTCTGGCCATGTACTTCACTGCTGTTTGTCACTAGTACAATAGATGGTTCATACTGTCTTAGAGTTACTGGAATCTGAACATTGTATGATCTTTGTAACAAAAGAAGAACTTCATCATGGTACAGTCGGACACTTGTTCATAGACAGTATGCTGTCATTAAGTGATATAATGATCATTAAACAGTGATTTATTTGCCATATGTTTTCAGATGCAGCCTACTTCTCTAACCCCCAAGAAGATAGCCAATTTCTGTGTACCCTTCAGAGATGGATGGCTGGCTGGCTGGCTGGATGGGATGGATGGAGGAGGAGGATGGCTGGCTGGCTGGCTGGCTGGCTGGCTGGCTGGAGGAGGAGGATGGCTGGCTGGCTGGCTGGCTGGCTGGAAGATGACTGGATGGATGAATGGAGGAGGATGACTGGATGGATGGATGGATGGAGGAGGATGGCTGGATGGATGGATGGATGGATGGATGGATGGATGGATGGATGGATGGAGGAGGATGGCTGGATGGATGGATGGATGGATGGATGGAGGAGGAGGCTGGCTGGCTGGAGGAGGATGGTTGGCTGGCTTGAGGAGGATGGCTGGCTGGCCGGCTGGAGGAGGAGGATGGCTGGCTGGCTGGATGAAGGAGGATGGCTGGCTGGATCCCTTGTTATAAAAAAAAAAAAAAAAAAAAAAAAAAAAAAAAATCTTGGTTGTTTTTTTAGTGGCTGTAGAAGCGCTTAAAACAAAGCGCTCCTACAGCCGCGATCTTTGCAGGGCTCTCCCTGCCCCAATCCCCACCCCTTTCGTGAATTGCAGCCAATTGCTGCACGAATTAAAGCACCCGGACCTAACAGGCAGCAGCTTTGCCTGCAGGTCCGGATTGGTGACGTAACTGAATTGCTGTGAAAATGCCGCAAGTAATTGCAACTTTTCCACGGCAATTCAGTGCGATCGCAAAAGTGGAACTTTTCAGGTCCCACTACTTGATACAGCTGGCAATGGGATAATGTGGCTTAAGCCATGAGTGTCCCACTGACAGCCTTAGTCAGACCACAAAATGGTCTCCTTTGAAATAAAAATAAAACCTGGACCCCAAGCTCAACTGGGAATATTCAAGAACTATTCTAAGGCTAACCTCCTACTAAGTGAGAACCAGGCAAAATTTCAAGCCCTTATAAACCCTGAGTACACTTCTGTCTATGCAGAACTGTTCACAGAAACCCTGTACAAGCATGTTAAAGGAAAACTCCACCCTAGAACTAAAAAAAATGTTTTTTTCACTCTGTCTTTGTTTCCTGACCTATTTTAATAGTAAGTGTTTTATTTGTAATTTTAGCCAGTTTTCCACAACATGCCTACCAATGGAGCTTGATTTAGCAATGTGGTCTTGTACTCCCTCACGCCTTTCTCTTTCCCATAATACTTTGTATGACTCATGCCAGACGTAAGGAAGTAACTTTGAATTCCCATGCCATTGACATATAATGGGATTTGGGAGGGTCATTGTTATTTTCTTTACCTTCTGTAAAAGGACTGCTGCTTTTCTGTCTGTAATCACCCTCATTTATGTTTGGCTCAGACCTTGTTTTATACTATACTTAGAAGTTATCCAGCCACAGCCAGAAAAATAACTAAACTGCTGGCCTTTGTTCAGGGTTTTCTTTTGTAGTCTGAAGAATTGATTCTGCAAGGGTTTCTCAGTGCAGTGACAGTTTTAACACCTCTGCAGTAGTGTGGGAGGGGGAACGACTCTCAATTCCTCTTGAACTACAAACTAAAACACTGAACAAAGACCCATCCATGTGAAGCAGAGTTCCTTCCTAACCCAATTCAAGTGCAACTTGGACAATTGGATGGGAAACCGGAAATTCATCCCTGGTTTGGCACCTGTAAATGGTTCATCTCCCAGGCCCATGGTTACACTTATAAAGGGTATCAAAGTTTGTCAGAGATTTGGGATGCATGGCTAGGCTTAAAAAGGACCTTGTGGTCGTTAGCCTAGTAAACACCTATGAATCTACAGTGTATATATCTTCACAAAACACTACTGTTTAAATGTGCAGTCTACTAGTAGGACTGTGCTATAGCATATAATGTAACTGACCTCCTGTCATGGATACGATAATGTTGTTTGAAATTCTATGCAGACGTTATGGTTTTAAATTGTAGGGTTGTCTTAGAGGCTTAAGCTTTTGAGCTATTAATTAGGTGCTTCCTGTAAGCAAAGGTGCAAGATTTGATCCCAGACACTTTATTTTAACTGCTGTGTAACTCTGAACAAGTTTCTTAACCAGACAGCACTCTCAGGCTGCCCCTGAAAAGGAACATGTGTCCAGTGGATTTACCTGCTTAACATGGAAAAAAAAGTAAAAAATCCAAATAAGCATATTTACTTTAGCAGTAAGTCCATGAATAGAAGTTACCGTAAGAGTAAAACTATCCTCCCTCCATCCCCTTAAGTATGTACATAGTTCTTTTTGGGTCCCTATTAAATTGCCGAACGTTTCAAAGTTCGAATGTCATATGGTCAACACCATATGATCGAACTTTGAAAAGTTTGAAGGTGAAAGGTAATGGCTCCGTACACGCAGAATGGGAAAATTTCCCTTTTCCGCACTGAAATGCAGTCTCTGAGTTGGTATATTTAAGTAGTGGGGTGTGGGGGGTGCAGGGGGCTTGCCCCCCTTGCTCAGAGCGTTAAGGTAAGCTTTTTTTTTTTTTTTTTTTTTATTATATATTCAAGGTTTCAAGTTTTGCTCATATGTTGTCAAACATATGAGGTTCAAAATTTTGAAGGTTTGAATATATGATATAGACCCTTCTTTTTCTGGTTACATTGTTTTATTCTGTGGAAAATGTATTACTGTAGTAACAAGCCATTATGAGGGCTAGAAGAGTCTTGAACAAATGAAGATGACTCCTTATCATTGGCTGTTTGAGTGCCTCATAATCAAACAATGTTCCACAGAGTGCTGCTACAAGACCAGCACTGATCTTCATGGAAATATCAGCAATGATGGCACAAATGCTGGCTGGAACAGAAGACACATACAAGATAGGTAAACATAAATGTTATGATTTACTGTTAGAGTGACCTGGCCTTTAGTATCTACTGTTGTGGTAAATGCACTTGCATAGAACTTAACTTAGCTTTATTCTGGTCATAAAATTTTTGTCAGACAGTATTTTAACACTATGCAAGAAACCATAATGCAGCAATAATAGGTAGTTGTAGTGCAAAATTACAGAACTTTGCAATCACATATTGAATGTTCAAGGCATGAAAAATTAAAGAAAGAAGCCATCTGCCTCTTTGATGAGGAAGACTTTTGAGTGCTCCATTACAGATTTGTCTCCCTCTTGGGATAGTGATTCTGCAGTATCTGGGTTTCCTGAAAAGACAGTAAGTTTTTATAGGAGAATTTTTTCAACTCTCCGGCAGGAAGATATGGGAAATAAAGATGAACTTCTTATATTTCAAATGGGGAATCACACCCCTTTATGATAACTTTTCATGACGTATTAGTAGCTTATAATAAATGTCCATATTCAGAAATGCCAGCACTATTAAAGGCTGACCTAATGTACAAGATACATATAAACTGACAGGATTTATTCAGAACATAAAACAGATCCTGTTACCATCATTTTATCATTATTCAATCATCATAGTCTTGCTAATCCTCTGGAAATGTTACCATTTAATAAATGATCAATATTTCTAGGTAAATGCAGTAAGAGTACACATCTAATACTTTAACTAATAGAGCGTTAGATTATTAACCTGTACACTTTCATATCATTTTAGAGCAGATTTGGGATATACTGAGTTTTTGTAAAGGAATGATGCTATTAATAAATTACAAAAATAATTACAGTGGATAATGTTGGTTGTCATGGAATGAAGTGTTCTTATGATTTTATCAATGTGTCTTCAGGGTATATAATTTATTGCAGTTTTGGCAACCCTTGCATTGCTCAGAGCAGATACATGTTAATGAAGATACGAATGCTAAGCTATGTATGCCCCAGTGGCACAAAACGTGTTGTTTGAACAGCCAGTTGATTGCATTGTTGTGTACCTATAAAAGAAGGGGAAACAAGGTCTTTATTCAGAGAAATGTACATCTCACAAACCCTTTAATTAAAAAAAATGTTTTACCGAAAACAAAAAGCCCTTTTAATTAGAAAAACACTTCCTCAAAGGAGCCTTGTTGACTAACGTAGTAGAAAAGAAAATGGGACAAGTACAAAACACGTTTAGGAAGAAACGTCAGACGCAGCCAAATTCTTCCAAGTGACTGCAGAGTCTTTTCTTTTTTCTTTCCTCACTTTTCTTTTCTTTTCTTTTTTCTCACTTTTCTTTTCTTTTTTCTCACTTTTCTTTTCTTTTCTTTTTTCTTTCCTCACTATCCCTAAGAAGCAGGTTTTGGAGACATCTTACATTGTGCTAGAAATGAACAGCAGGCTCATTTGTTGTATACATAGTAGGACTGGGTTTCGCAGTGTTTTTATATTACAAATATAGTTTGTTTCACACATATCACATTAAGTGGATCAAGCTTTGTAAAGAACGGCTCAGCTGTTTCTGAATAAGATAAGATAATTTCTAGTCAAATAAAATAAGTTAGTGGTTCAACTCTAGTATTTGTAGCTCCCACAGGAGGCAGTACTATTAGGCCAGTTTTAGATTTCTCAGAACCCATTAAGTTCATAAACATTTAGCCATTCTGCATTTTAATTATGAAGACTCTGCTTTTCTTTGTGAACAAGGCAGTTACATGGCAGCTGTGGATGTGGATGGTTCACATTTCAGTAAGAATATGTTACAGATAGTACCTTAAATTGCACATAGTTCGTCTGCTAATTGGACTGTAATGATTGTAGTTATTGTATATTTCTTTTGGTATTGTTACTGCAGCACATAAACCAGACAGCTGCAACCTCTGTTAGTAATACTAACCTATACAAAGTCATACATAACCCTGTCAGCATTAGTGATATTTTTAATGGCAGTCAAAAATTCAGTAATTACAGATGTTTTTTTCTACTCAGTGCAAACAGCTACAGATTAAGACAGTAAAGATGAAGTTTTGCCAGCAGTAAACCATTAAACAAAGTCCATTTCTGAGATTCCTGGGATGTTCATCATCTTGCATTCTTCTACTAGTTCATGTAAGACTTAACATGTGAAAAACACAATGGTACTTCAGAAATTTGTGGAACCAGACTACAGATGAACTAAAGACGTGGACTCCTAGTCTCCGACACGTGAATAAAGAATTCCCGTTGTTGACAGATGTATGCAACTTTTCATTAGGTATTACATCATCTAACAGCAGACTGCACAGGTTGTACTTGGAGAGCTCATTTCAGCAGTCATTTCACTACAGATCGTCTCAGCTAGAAATGTTCCACCATATCAACCTGAAGATAGTTTGGAAGATAAGATACCTTCACCTATGCATGGACTCAGCCCTCGTAGTATGTCTTTTCTCCTTTTCCTCTGATTCAGATGGTACAACTCAAAAGACGAAACAGGCAAAAGCCAGTCTAATCTTAATAGTTCCTTTTTGGATGAGGTGGCTATGATATTTCCTTTTAATGACTCTGACTGCTCTTTCACTATGACTCTAGTCTCAGTGCAAGTCCTAACTGACACAGCAACAGGCCAAAGTGTTGTATAATCTGTCTCAAAGCTGTGTCTGTACTAGTTAAGATAATATGATTTTAATTTCTGTACAAGGTTCCTTCTTTATCTAAGCTGTCAACATCCTGAAAAAGCCAGAAGACCAAATACAAGTATATCTTACCAGTAGACACTGAAGAGGTATGTCTCTTGACTTCATCACAAGGCCTAGACTCTAAATACTTCTGTACTTCTTGGACTAATTAAACCAACTATTTAAATCAAATTTGATTTATTCATCAGTCGAGATTCATATGTCTTAATTTCTGCTGAGGTGTCAGCCTCTCCACATATAGAAACAGAGTTAAGTCCTTTCACTTAAGATCACGAAAAAAACAGATTTCCGTTTTGGTACTTGAACTTTCTGTTGGAGATGCTTACTTTGTCTGCATTTTAAACAAGAGAACCAGCAAATCTTTTGTAGATAGCACTTTTTGTCATGACTGTTACCTCAAGCAGGAGGATTCAAAATCACAAGCTCTCATGTATAAAACACCCTATGCGGTATTTCATAATGATCAAATATATGTGAGAGATGCAACTATTTAGCCAAACTGGAGGCTGAGCTCTCTCATCTCAAAACTGGTGTAACCAGTCAGGAGGAGAAGGTAACCTCACACAACACAATTCCAGTATCACATAGTCCCACCACATCAGCGAACCAAACACATAAATACACAAAAACATACTCGGAGGCTCTAAATAAAAATCTACCTAAGCAACAGAGACCTCCAAAGACAGATCCCAAAGCGGCTACCTCAAAACAAAACACGCACAACACATAGCCCACAAAGTCAGTGTGCCAAGCAGCCACAGCCCTTAAGGCTGAATAACACACCTGATACTCTTGTAATAGGTGACTCTATTGTCAGACACACTGCGTCCCGCTCACCAGGCTGAATAAAGAGAAGGTCACGGTGAGCTGCCTATCAGGTGCTAGGATCCCACATACATATAAGCACTCAGGTCACTCCAAAGCAAATACAAATATGACTCCCTCATTGTACATGCTGGTGTGAATGACCTGAGACGACCCTCCTGGACTACATGAAAAGAGACATAGAGGAGCTCTCTGATCATGTAGCCCAGGCTGGTATGACCCTGACCTTGAGCAGCATCTTACCCTCACCTAGAATGATGCCACAGTACAAAGACAAAATGATCGATTTTAACAATTGGCTAAAATTTTGGTGTCATTCAAAGGATCCAGTGTCTGTCAGCCTGGGATGACATGCTCGACAAGCCATGTTGCTTCTGGGGACGGCTTGCACCTGTCACCACTGGGCTTTTCGGATATTGGCAAAGGCTCTTGCCACCCCATAGTGCCTTTTTAGGCAAGGCTCAAAAGTCAAACCCACCCCCATAGACAGCACAAGGAACAAGAAACTAAGGGTAATGCTGCTTAACGCCAGAAGTCTTAACCTCAAGAACCACGCACTCGAAGCTCTTCTCAGTATGGAGAACATCGATATCTGTGCAGTGACAGAAACCTGGTTCAAGGCTCCAGAGAGCACCCCAGCACTACCAGGCTATACCTCATATCATGCTTTTTGGCCCCAAAACCCGGACCGAACCACAAAAGGAGGGGGAGTTTCCATATTTATCAAGGATATTCACACCTCCAGGTTAATGGCATTGCACGAAGTATCGGAGACCATCCATGTGCAACTAACAGTGGGCAAGACTGCATTTCAGTTTATAGCATCCTACAGGCCACCCTCTCAAAGTCAGGAATCCCACTCGGCTTTCCTGAAAACATTGGAGAACATGAAGATCTCTCCGAACACCATTATATTGGGCGACTTCAACTACCCAAACATTGACTGGGAGCACTACTCAAGCCCCAGCACCTTAGCCCAAAGGTTCGTGGAAATTATAAACTCAAATGCTATGGAACAACTAGTCACCACTCCCACAAGAGGGGACAACATACTAGACCTGATCATTACCAACATGGGGACTCTATGCTCCACACCAGAAGTATATCCCTCATTGGTAAGATCAGACCATAAATTAATTTCACTGGATGTCCACATCCGACCCCCCCCAGCCCAGAAAACCACAGTGAAAACTCTCAAAGCGAACTTCTCACTTCTCAAAACCGAAGTGGAACCCTTGAAGGCCCCAGGGCCAGTGGAAACTATGGCCCAAACTGCAGAATCCTATATAAACGCATTCTACGGACATCTCCAGGAATGCATGGATCATGCTATCCCAAACAAAACCAAGACCCAATCATCCAAAGGCAGGCATCCAGTCTGGTGGACCCTTGCCATAAATAAACTATACAACAGAAGGAGGAAGCTATCATTTTTTTTTTGAGAAATAAAAAGAGGCTGCCTGTCAAAATGGCTGGCTCACTGTGAAACATTGCAAGAAACATTCAGACATATTCTGATGGGAAATAGCAACATCAGCAGCATGCATCAGAAATGTTTCTGCACAGGTTGTTTTAGTAGCAGCTACAGTACCTCTCAACCTCTTAGTGCAAGAAATCTGGACAAAGCCTGAAAAATGGGGGCAAGAGATCAAAAATAGGGACATATTTTAAATATTGCTCATATAAACTTTGAAAGTGTCTAGAGCAACAGGGTTTGTGTTGACATACATTTTCTGAAGATTCTGAAGTACGAATCTCAAATGTACGTCCTTCTTTAGTGACTTTAATCCTCAGCTAATCCCAGTGATTTGCCAAAAAAAAATACAAATTTTATGAGGAACAGACCAAAAGTATGATTTATGATTTCTCAACTCCTGTTCACTCTGCAATACTATATATCAACAAAACTAAGAATTTCCAGTGTACAATGTTCCTCAAACCTAGACTTAGTATGTAAAACTACAAGAGGACTTTTATCATGGCCCTTACAGATAAGTATGTGTATTGTTTTGATACCTAAAATCTACAGCATGGGGTCATCTCTGACCACAAATTATATAACTCTTAAACTGCATTTTTCTGTATAAACTGTAATGTGTACCTTTCATCATATGGATTCACTGTCACACTTTCTTTGTCACTGTGCTGTACTGTACATTGTATGTTGTTATTATCATTCTATTTCTTGAACTGTAATTTGAATCATATTTGTATCTGATATTTGTATCTTGTATGGGGAGCTTTTCTCCCCGGGCCTCTGCTGAAAAGGGACCTGTGGCCCATCGGACTTTTCCAATTACCAAATGTAAAATAAGTAATAAATAAATAGTTACCCCCCACATTGTTTAGTACAGCACTTCAGATTTTCATCATATTTTAAGTTCTTTTTATGATAAGGGGAGCATGATATTTTATATAAGGTCAGATGTATTTTTTTTTTCATTTTGTTGTACAATTTATTTATGTGGTCAGTTCACCTAATGGTATATTCCTGAATTTTGCACTGTATTTGTGGAAAATGGAAACAGATGCCCCAATACAGCTATTTAGATGGGAATAGAATTTGAAGCGGAATGCAGCAGCTTAAGCAAGAGGTTCATTATAGGAGAGAGGGGCGCATTTATTTTTTTAGGTTATCTAAGAACAGTAGGAGGTTGGCTTTAATGTAGTCCCTAAATGCAGTGGGATTCATTAGGTTTTGAGTGATAAAATGATGTTCTGCTGATCAGTCCTAACCAGATAGGCTGTGACACATGGTGTGGTGTAAATGTGTGCACTATTAGTCAGGACAATGTCAAAAAGGTTTACACTCGTGGTGGGAAAATGTGTATAGAGAGTTAGCATTTACAAATTCTAGGAACTGCTGTGCATGCTTATTATTGGTTTTATCATATCCCATCCGATGGAAAAGTAGTTGGAAATCATCTAGGAACAGCATATTGGGTCTGAGAGATTTTTTTCAAGTAATTGAGTGGTAAATGGAGACACAGAAAAGGATCTAGGTGCTGGGATGACAGGGTTATTGGTTTTATTAAGGCAGACCATGAAATCAAAATCTAGAGGTTGGTGTCATGTGGAATTTGGCATGAAATGGGTATGAGTACTGTGTTATTGCCAGCAGCTGGACTCTAATACACCAGAAACATGTGACAGTAAATAAACTTAAATACTATTACTTGGTATAAGATGAAGAGACATGATGGATATCTCTGTGCATATGTCTTTGCATTGATAACTGTGGAGATGCTCCCACAGTTCTTGGTAGGTCTGAGTGGATGTTAAGTTTTGTAATACAAAGTGGAATTTATTACACTGGTATGTCTAGGATGGACTTTGTTGCAAAAGCTTTAGCCGTTATACAGAAACCATAAAGAAGAGGCGTGATCCATCTGTACCAAAGCAATTTGGCCTGTCATGCATTTTCTATGATGCTGACACATACTGGAGCCCCTTAGAATGGCCAGTCATTTAAAACAATTAGTTTGTCTTTGAATTGCAATATCCTTCTTGGTGATGGCAGAATTCTGCTTAAGACCAGATATTTTCTTGATTTACACATATATATTAACTATAACTTTTTATAAAATGCAGTAGTGAATATACAGTAGCTAAAAAACACACGAACATGATGGCGTAATTGGGAGCAAAATGCAAGTCTTTTGTTTCAGAAACAATTGACCAAAAAATAAAATTAGTTATAGGTTAATCAGGCAAACCTGAAACAGAAGGTCACTGAACACCTTAATGGATGACTGTTGAGTTACTACATATGGTTTGAATAAACTATCTAAAAACGTTCTACTTTAGTTGTAGTATTTTTTTAAGGCTGGCACTATAGGTTTCTGGGTGTCCATAGCAATTCTTTATTTTATTTCTCTCTCACTGTGGCACATAGTTATTTTAAATATTCTGTGTACAACAACGAATAGCAAGTGTCTACATAATTCTGTTTATTTTAATAACAGTGTTACTCCCTTTGTCTGCTTGTCTGATAACAGATTTGTATTTCTCCTTACAAAAGTTTTAATGCCTGCCATTGTGGGTAAATTCAATTTTGCTTTTGATTTTAATAGAAAAGAACAATGTCACTCGTATTTGGGACAACACAGGTAGTGCTAGATAATTTCAGAGGCACAAAAAAAAACTTTCTGGTAGTGTAGGCACTTGTATTTTTAAATAACAGTTTCATTAAAAATGCTGATGTCATCTTCAAAGTCTTCATATTCATAAATATTTACTTTGTCCAAAGTATTGTCTGATGAATTACTACTGGACCCTTGAATTAAAGTTTCACTTTAATCTAATGCTGAGTATTGTTGTTTTCTTTCACTAAAAATACTGTAAATGTAGCTTTCTACATAATTATAGCTGATAGTCGAGGATGATCAATGTCTATAACTCTCAGAAGACATTCCTGCTGGGGTTGTGCTAATATTTTTTTTCTCAGTACTACAAAACATTTTGTCATTTTGACATGTTGTAAAGTATTGTAAACAAAACATGATGAAGCCCGTCTAGTTCTGACAGTCACATCATGGCTGAGACAACAACAATCCTGTGTGTTTGTGTAGTTGATCGTGCTTCCTCTTTGGCCTTTACCTCTTCAGAAGGTGTTACTGTCACAGCAAGAAGGCATGGTATTACATCTCATGCTAAAAAAAATACTCATTCAGCTTTATGGGTAAAATCTTGATTCCTAAAAGTGTCCAGGAATTAACGTCATAAAACAAGCCAGAATAAGAAACACAAAGAAAACTTTCTTACAAAAGTGGATCAGGTTTGTCTGTAATACTGATTCTCAGTTCTTAGATCCTTTGAACTTTCTTATCAGCCAAGGTATTAAATTACTTAATAATGTCTTTTAATCAAATTTGGAGTAGTTGTGTCAGATTCTTATTTTTTTGTATTGAGGTTAATTGGTAAACCATGATACAGATTGAAGACAGAGACAACACAGCAAGCTATAGCTATAAAAGCAGTTTTATCGAAAAACAACTTTAACAAAATATAAAATCAGTTAGTCAAACGTTTTGTCAGCTTAATCACCTTACAAACTATATGCAAACTATACAAGGGACCCTTATTCAGCTATGTACAGTTGCAGCTGCTCAGCCAAGGCGGTCTGTGTAGAAAGTGATCAATTAATCAATCATATCAAATTAAATCAGGTTCAAGCTGGCAACTTGAATCATGATGCATCAGTCAATCATTTAATAAAGTTAGGCACTGGTTATCAAACTTGAGCTCTGATAGCAAGTAAACAGTTTAGAGAGTAAGTCAGGAGGGTCAGTTAACTAATCATGTGTCATGTTTTTTTTTACAGACAAATCATATCTGCTGATACATAATGGCAGTCTTGAGTCAGTACTTTATGTAATCTTGTGAAAGTAAACTTGCCATTAACTGCAATAGCATGTGACTTCCTGACTTGTCTGGAACATCAGAAAAAAAAGCATTATGTTATTTTTCTCAGTTCATTTTTGTACACTAGCTTCCCTAATCTGTTAGATATTGTTTAAAATGTATCTTTACAAAGCAGGAGTACTTTCAGTTTTTTCACAGGCATTGGGTTGAAAAGGTCACAGATCTACAGCGCCTTTTTTGTAAAATATACATCTCTTATATTTTGTAACTGAAATGCAAAACTCTGATTAATAAATGCAGGACTATTAAAACATGCTCACTAGTAATTATATCATAATAGGTAAACAAACATAATTTGTATTTAACTAATTCAGAGTCATGGTCTTAATGTTTTTATTACTCACTTTGCTGTTTAATGCCTAACCATGTGGGAACCAAACTTATAAAATGGGACAGAATGCACAGGCCTTATACAGTAGTCATCCATGACGCTCCTCTTTCGGCAATATTTGTTTGTGTTTCAGTGTGTCACATTTAGCTGCAGATCTGTCTGTTAAAACCTTCCCTTAGGGCATCCTGTATTTAAGACCAGTAAGCAGACATATGTTTCCCCCACAGGACTTCAGTTTCATATAACATTATATCTATATGAAGCGGAAGATTCAACAGATGAAAGTACCTCAGGTAAAAAACACTTTCCCAGTGCCAGTTACTTCAGGTTGAAGGTTTCAGAGTTCCAGGTTGTCATGTATAACCATCTGTATACAGGTTTTCACAATGAAAAGGTGGTGTTGAAAATGAATCCTTCCGTCATGTCAAAGGTTATCTCAGCAGTGCCTCTCAGTCAGTCGATTGAACTGCTTGTCTTTTATCACAGTTATCAAAATGGAAAGATGGGCTTTTACTTTTGCTTAACTTGTTCTTCAGTCTACCCCCTCTTCCTTTTTTCTGCCTGTGATATCACATACATTGTACTGTCTAAACAGAAGTCTGTGAAAGCCTGTCTCAAGCAATTCATTTAAATTTTCAACAGTTACCTCTACTTCAATCAACCCATTATAACCATAGATTCATAAATTCATTGACTCTTACTGGGCTAACAACCCGGGGGGGGGGGGGGGTGCATTCTAAGCCTAGCCAAGTTTTTAGAAAGAATAATGATGCCCTGTATCCAAATAGGTCATTTCCTATTCCCCATCCACTGGGCATGGTTGTGCTTAAAATAGACAAATTCTGCTTCACATAGATGGGAAGCTTGTTCTGTGGGAGGGGCAGTCTCTGTTACACATATCTGTCTTTCCAGAATTTTTTGTTTGTCTCAGACAAAATTTAGGTCCCTAGACCTTGTATTTCTGGTACCTTTTGACTTGCGAATATGTAGGAGATTCATAAGTGTGTGGTTTGTGGATGCCTTGTAAGCCAGGCATAGATCACCCCTCAGCAATCTGTAGGAGACTGAGTAGAGGGAAAGGGCTTTAAGGAGCTCTGCATAAGGCAGGTCTGCTATGCCTTGTATCCTTTTTGTAAGGAGCCTCAGAAATCACTGTAGTTGCTGCATGTGCTTGGTCAGATACATACCAAAGGGTGCATTGTACTCTATGATTGCTCTGATAAAGGTGGAGTACAGTGACATAATGACCTCTTCAGACCTAGATGCCATGCCTTTACTTATAAGTTGTGCAACCTAAAAAGATTTCTTCACCACTGTGGCCACTTGGTGGTCAAATATAAGGCTACAGTCTATGCGTGTACACAGATCCCTGACCACTGGGTTGACTCTTAGGGGTGTATTATCAAAGTGGTAGTTAGCCAGGATGGTTGACTTCCCAAAGGGTACAATTATACATTTCTTAGCATTGAGTTTAAAACCATGGCTTTGGCACCATTTGTTACTCAAAGATAGACCTTCTTGAAGACATGCTAGTGTCTGCAGGAGAGTCGATGATAATCCCAAGCTTGCAGTCATCTGCAAACTTAGCCAGCCATAAAACTTCAGCATTTGCTTCCATTTCAGAGAAATCAATGCTAAAAAGGGGTGGGCCCAGTACCGAGCCCTGGGGGACTCTGCTAGTTACTGCCCTGTTGGTGGAGGTGGTTGGTGTAAATGAATTTGTCTATAATGCCTGATGGGTATTGTATCAAAGGCCTTGGCTAGGTTGAGGTAAGCTGTGTGAACAGTCTTACCTTCATCCAGTGTTTTGGTGACCCTCTCAGAAAAGTCCACCAGATTTAATAGGCATGACTTGCCTTTAACAAAGCCAAACTGTTATAGGTCCAGTGTTTGCAGGTTACCTATGTCCTCATTTACCATATCCATGCTGATTCTTTCCATGGCCATACATATGAGGCTGGTAAGACTTATGGGCCTGTAGTTACCCAAATCAGTTATAGGTCCTTCTTTGTGCAAGGAAATGACTGTAGCCATCTTCCATTCCTTGGGCAGAAAAACTGAATGAAGGTTCCAGGTGAAAAGTGATTCAAAGTGGACCAGAGAGGTTATGTTTCATGCTATTTACTAAACATCCTGGAATGTTATCAGGGCCCATTGATGCAGCGTTTTTGGCTTTGGAAAGTTAATTGATAATCCATTCCTTAGTAATGATTGGGGCGATTGTGTTATATGGTATTTTCTTTGGAATATAAGGGGAGAGTTGGGGAGAAATTTGAACCAAACCTGTCAGTCAAATGTTGGCAGTGGCCTCCAGTTCCGTGTGGGTAATGCCATTTACAGTAAGTTCTGCACATTATTGTGTATTTCTGCTGAGGTTATGAACAAAGCTGTAGAAAGCTTTGTGGTTGTTCTTTGCCTGAGAAGCTATTGTTATTTCAGATTTAGCCTATGAAGTATTAATTAACCCGCTTAGCTGTCTATTTTTTTCCAAATGCACATTTGTATTACTAAATGTTACCTACTCTGTGTGTATGTGTGCGTGTGTGTGTGTGTGTGTGTGTGTGTGTGTGTGATTTTATTGTTGTGTTCGTTTTCACGTCGATGCAATAGGTTAATGTGCATCAGTGCTCTACCTTGGTTAAAAGATTTGAATGACTGAATGAATAAAAAAAAAGATTACCTATTTATAGGCATGCATGCATGTTAAAGCGGTTGCCTCACTGTGTTTGTACTTGCTATAACATGTAAGCTTTGTCAAAGCACATTTTACCAAAACAACAGACAAACCAGCACCTAAATTATAAACGTTTATGCATAAGGTATACCAGAAGCTGTCACAAGGACAACTGTCTGCATTTTAATAAATGTTTCAAGGTAGAAACACATTCAAGAATTCAGTCAGGATCTCCATGGCTGTGCTACAACAGCTGTCCACCTCCCACTCATAACAAGTTCCTCTGGAATCCTACCAGAATGTTTAGTGTTGCAGCCACAATCCTCAGAGAGGATTGGAAAGTTACATGAGCTACTTATCATAACAGTAAAGGTCACAATGTTGGTAAGGCGGTCCTCTTTCCCCGAAGGTGGAACCATTCAGTTAACAGTTGAAACTGTCATGCTTTAGAAATGTCTCTCTTGGTTATTGCTACCAGTTTATTAGAATAAGTTGCATAGATTAGCATTTTCAACTGGTTATGACAAGTGTGCATACCTTAAAACAAAAAAAGCAACCTGATGAAAAACGTACACTTTATTTAACAAAAAATGTATTTTGTTAAAGTATGCGTTTTTCATCAGGTTGCTTTCTTTGTTTTATGATCTGTTTTTACATCTGGTACAGTTAACTACTGCTGATTTGTGTTTGGTGACAAGTGTGCATACTTATGAGGAACGTTCCTCCTTTTGGGTCTTAAAAACCCATGTTCCTCAAAGTTCCACATTGAAAGGATCTGTCACTTATTTAGTGTTAGTAATTTTTTTTAGCTAATGTCCATATTAAATAGTACTGAATCCTATCAATGCATCAAAAGAACTCTTTATAAGTATAAAAGTAGCACATTTTAAACATCTGTAAGTTCCTATTTGAAGTTGTTAGAAAGCTGTTAGTAGGTGTTCCACATTATTAGAGGTAACATTCCTCATTTTGGAGATGGAAGGTTGAGAGCTATGCAAGTATGCTTTCCTATGGGGCCATTAATAGATCATAGAACAGAAGGCAGAACATCTTAGTATTGAATCTAGGTATGTGCCTTGTGTACCATTTGCCGGTATCTTTAAAACCACAAAATCAGTTTTAGACTCATTTGAAACCATGAAACAGCTAAAAGAAATCTGTCTGGAGAAAATGAGACAAAATATTAAATTATCTTGTACAGTGCATCCCTGTCACCTGCCTGCCCCTGATTTTGTAGTATATCCCTGATTTTGCCTCCTACTTTTTTACATCGCTCCTCATAAAATGTTTGATTTTCTGGTAGATCACTGAGGATTACAGTCAGTAAGTAATGCCAAACATTAGTTTCATACTTTTTGTTATTCACAAAATGCATGATGATGCAAAAGCTCTTTTTCTTTTAACTTTATAAACAAATTACAATAATATTTAAAAGTTGTCCCCTGATTTTGTGCTTTTGTCTCCCCAATATTTTTGGCTTTGTCCCTGATTCTTGATCATAGAAGTTGAGGCAATAGCATAATAAGGATGGGATGAAGGGGGCAATTGCCCCATCTGTTAAGTGTTAGGGGGAGCTATTGAGAGTTCTGTAGTATTTTACTGTATTGAAATGCCAGTACAGAAAAGCAGCTGAATTTTGCTTTCTTTCTTTCTTTTTTTTTTTTTTGCGCTCTTCATTTGTATTGTAGATAGGCAGTCGAACAGCTGGAGACTTCTTGGGGGGGAGTGGATTTGGTGGAGTGTTATAGAAATCCAAAGCATTTTTAGACTTT
Source organism: Protopterus annectens (assembly GCF_019279795.1). Lineage (NCBI taxonomy): Eukaryota > Metazoa > Chordata > Ceratodontiformes > Protopteridae > Protopterus > Protopterus annectens. Next base: position 706,198,223 of record NC_056737.1, on the reverse strand, counting down.
TTTTTTGCTTTTCAGTTAAGAGCTGGGGAGGGGATATGTGTTTTGATAGGGAATGATTGATAGATTTACTGAAGGAAGCCAATCAACTTCCTACAGTAATCCAAAGACTTTTTTTTCCTTGCATTTCACTTGGTGAGCTGGAAGAGAGCTTGAACTGATTGTTGTGCTGGAGGAAGGCAATCAGATTTTTGCAGTAAACAGAAGTCTTTTATTTGCTGTTCACTTGAAGAGCTGAGGGGGGGGGGGGCAGAAGTTCATGGGACAAGTTGCACAGGGTGCTAAATGTGCCAGCTGTGGCTCTGAGTTGAGGCCTATGTTACAGTGGCATCTCATTGGAGATTTACTATTATGGTGATTATCTTATACAACCATGCTTTTCTTCATCAGTTGTCAGTGTCCATGAAAACACAAATAGCGATAGCATTTTGTGATGTTTGTAATGTGCATTGTAGGAAGAAATTTGGACCTCAGTTGTAAATCTGAGTGGGTAGTCAGATGCAACTGGTTATTGATAGTTTGGAAGTCGCAGTACGTGTAGTTTTAAATGGTCATCAGAATGAACAAGTGGAAGTTGGCTGTTAAAAGGAAGCTTGGATTCATGAGAAATATAAAACTCTCTGGTTATACTGAATGTAACATTATATTTCCAGGGAATATGTTGTTACTGAAATTTGGGATGGTGTGGAAGTGGAACTTTCAAGTCAGTCTGCATTTGTCCTGGTAGTTTAAACTAGAAAGGGGAGTCCTGAGGAACTGCAGCCAGAGCACACAAAGACGCAACACAAAGGAAGTCTTTTATTTCTGCTTTGTTATACCAGTAGGCAATGCCTTTATCAGAAGTTATGAAGCTATTTGCATACCTCTCAGTTTCATCCTGCCTCATGTATTGGTGTATGACACATCAGAGTACTGTAGTGCTAAAGTCCTCATTTATCAAATAGCCAAGCATTTACCTGTTTTTTTCCTATGAAGGCACTGTTACTATTTAATATGAACTTTAAGTATAGTGTGCTAAAATGTGTCATTAGTGTTTTAGTACAGCTGCACTGAAGCATGCTTAAATGCTTATTGAAATAAAAAGTAAAATGTCACAGATAATAATATATATGATGTAAAGAAAAGAAAATGTCACAGATAATTTATTTGGAAAATGCTTGCTGTAGTTAATCTATTAAGAATAGCTTTCACTGAATACATAAGAAACGGAGATGTTGTGACATGAGTATCTCCCTTGTATATCATAAATCGTTGATATATTTTCACTCCCACATATAGTAGGAAATCAAGTTTCTATTAGCTGCCAGCTGCTAAACTGCTTAACTGAATAAGCTTTGTGCTGGAAACGTCATAGCCTTAGAAACAAAGGAGGATATTGTGCACAAAGTTCACTGAGCATAATCTTAATAGTTACCGGACTGTTACCTAGAAATACATGAAGTAGTTGTGTGAACCTTTACTAATAATTTGAACCAGTTTTGTATCAGCTGCTGCTATATTTTTTATTTCAAATTTGTTTTTTTTTCCTCACAAGAAACAATATAGCTGGTGCTGCAGTAGTGTTATTTGTAGCATAAAATACTTAAAGTAAATTCATCTATACTTTTTCTCCTTTAAAGGGATGCACCTTAAAATGTTTATAGGATCATAGGAGGTTTGTTGCATAGAATCAAAGTTATAATGAAATAAAATAAAATGTAGCATCTAAATTGTCACTAATTATCATTGTTTTTACTTTTGTAATGATAAGCTTGCCGAAACATATTCCTCATTGAAATGCAACTTTGGGAAGGAATTCACATTATATACACTTATGATAAATGCTGGTAGGTTCTACATAGTGTAAAGCTTGACTCCTTCTCCCCAGTGTTAACAGACTTTCTCAACAACTATATCCTCTTTGCCTTTCTCTCTTGAAGCCAGCTTTTTGGGCAGATATCTCTGCCTTCTCCTTTGTGGACAGAACACAAGTAGAAGAGCTATGAGGAGCCAGCAGCCATTAACGGGGTGCTTTTCATCCTGAACTGTGTTACTACTTTCTTAATGCCACCACGGATGGGAGTTGATGGCACATGCAGTGATATAACAGAGTACTGTTGTACTGTAGCTGTTGGGTCACATCTGAACTTGTGAACTCATCTGGGCATTATCCTCTCCCATTCTTTTTTTCCCCTAAGTAGGATTAATTGATTGATTGATTTTATTTGTTTATTTGTTAACCGAATTAAACCACTGATCTAAATAAACAATTTTCAGCCTCAGCCTGGGTGTGGAATTATGCAAAAACAGTAGTAGATAATATTAGCTTGTATGGCAGTTGGCACAGAATGTTAAGGCTGTGAGATGTAGTTTATGTGATACAGGGTTTGATTCCCAAAGCTGTCATTTGCTTACTGTGTGACATTGAGCAAGTCACGTAACCAGACAGTACTCCTGAGTTACCCCTGAAAGGGACTCTGTATCCAGTGCACTTGTCTGCTTTAACAAATGGGTATTATTGTCTAACAGCACAGAAGACTAAGGCTCTGGCTTGTTAATGACATAATTTCAGTGGTACAGAGTTTGATTGCTACAGCCTTCATTTGCCTACTTTGTGGCCTTGAACCTGTCACTTAAGTGGACAATGCTTTGGGACAATTCGGAATTTGGGCTAGATTCCTTGCATAGACTGCATGCCTAATAGCCACGTATAAACCTATACAGGTTATAGCCTAACCTATCACAAACAACACACTACAAAGAAAACTAACCGGAAATGTTGCTGTCTATACTGAATTGAACAATTCCTCACTGAGCAAACCAGAAATCACTTTGCCTGTACTCCTAACACTTCTCCACTCTGCCCAAATTTGCACTTACTTACAAGTCTCCTAAATAACAATGCTTGAACAATGCCACCACAAAGAAAAAAAATGACTTCCCATCTTACTCCCAGCTTGTTGCTAGTCATAATCTCATCTACAAACCGAAAAACTGTTCATCTCTCTCTCTCTCTCTCAACCATAATCCAACAATACTCACCAAGTAGATCCCTGCACTCCACTGAAAAAGCTGTTCCTTTTTGAAAGTAAATCCAAAAACACAGCAGGAGACAGCCTTTCCCAAACCATGTCACCAAAACCTGGAATGCCATACCTCTTGCTCTCAAACTGGAACAACATTCCAAACCTTTTAAACTCCATCTAAGTCTCACCTACTCAGTCTCTGGCTGTGCCCATGCACTAATGCTAGATAACTACCTTATGTATAGTCATACTAACATACCAGCGTCTCCTATCTTTTTAACCACTTACATCCTTTATCATTCTCCATATCTTCCTTCAGCATCTTCTGTCTGCTCTCACCTCAACTCTCAATCTCTTTCCCCAACACCCCATCCACCCAGCTTTAGCAGAATTTGTTATCATCCATGAAACTCCTTTACACCTCTTCCCTGACTTTCTTTGTCTTTCTGATTGCTTCTACAACAAGTTTCTTTAATATAACTCTGCTTTCAGACTAGTATTCTGATGACTGAAAGTCAGACTGTAAGGAGATGCTGATTTTTCTGCAGTCAGTGTGTGTGTGTCTGTCTTATGTAATAAGTTTCAAGATCCTTTTTGTTGTAAACTGAAAGATGTTATCTATTACTGAAGTTAAATTGTGTCTGTTCCTAACTTGTATAATATGTTTTTCCCACGTTAATGCGTAGAAGACTTTAACTTTTTAGAGCATGTCTATTCTGTACCCTATATAAATTTATAAATGTCTGTGTATTACATGGAGCTTTTCTCCCAGGGCCTCCACTGAAAAGGGTTCTTATACCCACTCAGACTTTTCCAGTCAACAAATAATAAATAAATATATGATAACAACTGAATACAGATAAATGATAAATCTGTGCAATGTACAGTGCAAACCATTGTCTTTTATGATGCTGCCTCTGCCATCTGCACGTGAATACAGATAAATGATAAATCTGTGCAATGTACAGTGCAAACCATTGTCTTTTATGATGCTGCCTCTGTCATCTGCACGGTGTGGATTCTGTCTTTTTAGACAGTTTTCTGTCTTACCGCATAAGGGTTTATTTGAAATTCATTTAGTTTATTAGTTATGCTAGCAACCCCCATGGAGGATGGTGTCTAAATGCCTTGGCCAAATCTGGGTAAGCTGTATGTATAGTGTGACCACTGTCAGCAGCTCACGTTACCCTTTTAAAATAAGTTAAAAGGATCATTAGACACGATCTTCCAACTGCAAAACCAAATTGCTGCAGATCTAGCTTGATGAGATTTGTTTTATATTGATGTTAAATGAAGTAGGTTATAATATGCTTCATGTCCTTAGAAATTAGGCTGATGTGCCAATAGTTTCTGGGGTTGGTAGTTGTGCCATCTTTAAGGAATGGCATCACCAGTGCTGTACAACATATTTCGAAGACTGAACCTGGAGTCAGGTTCAGGTTAAATAACTTATGTAGAGGTTCTTCCTGGCTATGTTTGGTACTTCTTAGCAAACTACTGGGTGTGTCATCTGGTCCCCTGAAGGAAGCTTTCTTTTCGTGGAGAGCACTTTCACTCCATACTCTTTTTGTGGTGATGGTGATGGGGTTTGAGAGCAATTGGGATCATAGCACTTTTGGTAGTCATTTCAGGGGTAAAATTTCCACTAAATAACTTTGTTAGAATATTGGCAAAATCAGTGTAAGTTTTGTCATTTAGTATGAGTTGTGTGCAATGTTGAGTAGTCATCAGTGATTACTAAATTAATGACCCCATGAAGACTTTCTAAGCCTAGCCATACCTCCCAACTTAAGAATCAAACCCTATACCTTCTGAATGTGAGGTAGACACTTCAACTATTATGCCAGCTCCCAACTAGTTTCTTAGTTGAGTTAACTTAATAAGGACTTGAAATTGATCTTTGCCTCAGATGCCAGCCTGAGTCCATTGCTGTCTTAGTAGATCTAATAGTCTTTTTAAAATTTTAGACACATTCCTACTGTGTTCCTTGGCATGGGATGGGGCCCTAGATCTGCTGAATACAGTAGTAAGATTTCTTACTTTTATTGAAGATTTTGTCAGTTGTCCACAATGATGGTTTGTTCTAAATTTCCCATAATATTTAGATTTGGATGGAACTGTCAATTCTGTACATATGTTTATAAAGGGAATAAAACTCATTTATGAATCTATCTACTGAGGCAATGTCTGGGGTGATGTTGTTATAAGTGACGTGTTAGACTTTACATTGGAATTTGAGGAGATCTGTGTACTTCTATACTGATAAATTGGTTTTGGGTGGTTTACGTAGTTTGAGGGGAAAAAGTTACTGCATTATGGTCTGACTTGATCAGTGAAGGAGTTACTAGGGAAGCTGTACATTATAACGTTATATTTGTAAGCACCAGCTCAGGAATATTTTTGTCCACTTGTAACAGTCTTGTCCATTGAATTTTTATTTATGTTGGTCATGTAGGTCAGTCAGTTGATGGGTAGTTAAAGTCTTATCCATGAAATTTAGAAGACTGACATAGACTTCTGTTGTTATGGAAGGGGTCCCGTTATAGGTGATAAACCGATGGTTGATTTTGTTTAGTGTGATTTGGAGTTCAGTAAGTTAAATTTGCAGTTCTCTGGAAATTTGCCTAGAGCTGATATAATTTATGGTCTCTGACAAGTATGGGTGTGCCATCTTAGTTCCTGTTAAGTTTGAAGGCTTGGTAGATGCTAAATCAATGATGGTGAACCTATGACATGCAAGTCAAAGGTGACATGACACAACCTTTTGGGTGCATACCAGCATTCACCAACACCCAAGTTACCAAATAAACTGCTTTTGAATTTTATTGCTTGTGTGGAGTGCACTGAATTATTTTGTGCTAGGAGTCAGTTCAACAACACTGCTGCAGAGGTAAGGAAGTTATTAACCTCAAAGATTATTTTGGTATACTTTCTCAATAGAGTCTACAAAGGCCAGTGCTGACATTGTTTTCTCTTCGTGGTTACACTTCTGCAAAGGTCAAGTAGTCTGCATTTCTAGGAGTGTGCCGTTTTACATTCCTCTCAACTGTCCCTCTTAATCCCTCCTAAAACTTGCAACTTTTTACACTTAATAATGACAATAATTAGATTTATAGACTAATTTTTCTTGAGAAAATATATATTAATTCACATTCATTTTTTCTGTCAGTGTCTCATATTAATAGTACTAGTACTTTAAAACTGTCCCTGTCTCTTATTTCTAGATTTGTCCTTGATTCTGTTGAGATTTATCCCTGATTTATTGAGATCCATGCTGTTTTATTTATTTTTATTTATTTATTTATTTTATTTTATTGTTTTTTGTTTGGTGGGAGGGGGGGTGACATGCAAGCAGAGTCAAGTTAGGCAGTTTCCAAATTTTTCACACTCCGAACCCAAAAGGTTCACCATCACTGTACTAAACCGAGGTATGGAGGGAGTGCTTTCTGGACATATAAACCAAGTTTCAGGTTAGGCAGTTTATTGTTTAGAATTGTGGCATTAAACAGTGCCACCTAAATTTGATCATGTTTTGATATGGATATTGCCTAAAAAAGGCACTCTGGGGCAACAGAGACTTTAGCCAGTATGCAGAAGCCTGTGAAGGAGAGGTGCAGAACATCCTTTGCAAAGCAAGTTGCACCATGAAGCATTTCATTGCATGCTGACACATACTGGATTACTCTAGAAGTGCATCAGTTACTTCATCAATTATTGAAGCAAATCATCTTTTCTTTGTGTGCAAGTATGATTCATGGGAAAGAGATGATTCCACTCATTATCAGGGTCTTACCTACATTTGTGACTTGCACAGCGGCTCAGATGTGTCTCTATACATCTCTCTCATTTTTTTTTTTTTATGTCCGAGGTAATTAAATCCCACATGCACAACTGCTATATCTTAGTTCTAGTTCTGTGGTGCAACCAGGAGTGGCCTTAGGTCAACTGGTACCCTAGGCAAAAGGGCTCCAAGGTGCCCACCACCACACCACCTGGTGCCCCCGTCCTGGTCTACCTACACCAAATAAATACTGGAAAAGCACCCCTACTAGAGCAGCACCCTAGGTGACCGCCTAGTTGGCCTATGCTGAAGGCCGGCTATGGGTGGAACAATCCTAAGGACCCCCGAGATGTCTGATACCCTGGCATCTGAAAGACACCTCAATGTCAATCTGTCTTTTTTACACCCTAATGAGTGGGGAGTTTGGAATCTGTGTTTCTCCCTTATGGAGTCACCGGCCACTAAAATATATATTTTTTTCTTTTTTATGAAGTGGTATGATGTATTGGAATTAAAACCCTATGTCTTGTGGTGACTCTTTGGGAAAGATGAAATATCATGTGCTGTGATGTTTGATTTTGATTTTAACCAATATGTATTCCTTCTAGGACTAAGTGGCTTAGATAAGGAGTTATTTATCACATCAGCATATGATGTTACATTATGTGTCAGGAGTGGATGCATATTGTGTGTGCATTAGTGCACTGCTGATAGTTTTTTTTTTTTTTTTTCGTGTGAATGAGGGTTCCATAACTCTTAAATATTTGTAGCTGTCAGAGTTTGCATTTAGTAGAAGTTCATTATCTGTGAGCATAAAGCAATTGCTACACTGCTTTAGTATACCTAAACACATGCACTGGCCTTCCATATTGTCAAGTGTAAAATAAAACTTGATTTTTGTTTTATTGTGTTTTGCTTTTGCTTACCAGGTTTGTCTGACTGGGTTTATTAAAAAAAAATCCCTTTTCAACAGAGGCCTATATTGAAAAGCTCCAATATATTGCAAACATTTTTAAACAGGCATTCATTAATGTAGATGAACATGCACTAAGTGATATACATTAATAATTACAAATTTGCCAATGAGATTAAATTCATACGAAGTAAAGGCAAACTATTACAGTATAAATATATTTCTTTATTGGCAGATGTTGAACATTGGTCATTTGAAGAGGTATATTAATGGGTTTGTCAAGTAGCTAATAGATCATGTAATTAGTGCTTAGGAATTCAAAGAAATGGAGGTGAGGGAAGGAACTAGGTAGGGCAGAAAATGTTAATATTTTAGTTGAGGAATGTATAAAGCAGATTCATAGATTATATAGTTATCTTAAAGGTTATATTAGTGGTATAGAGCTGGCGGGTGAACAGTATCACAGAACTACTTATATGGTTGGGAGATGCTAGTAAAACTATTGGTAAGTACAAGTTGTGGGTCATAGGATTCTGAATGATGAGAAATGGTTTGATGATATGACAGGCTGAGGAAAACAATGCCATTTATCCTATGATTGATTTCAAAACAGTAGCAGAGTTTAAATGAGAGATTTACTGTCTTGATACATTTATTGGCTAAAGGGTAGATATTCTGCAGTTATACATGTAGTTGGTACAGTTATCTGCTTAACTCTTGTAAATATGTGACTGTGATAGCACAGGGTGGGAGCCTTATTTAACAGCAGTGAGGAGCTGTATGTAGCAGTTGCGGGCTAAGTTGCTTCACAATAGTGTTGAGCTATTTGTTGCAGTTGTGGGAAAGGATGTGCAATACATTGCTAGTAGGACCTGCTACAAACTACTTTTAAGGTGCTATATGCATGGCTCTGTGCATTGTGCATCTGTTCACAGCTTGCTGCATCTGTATGTGCAGGAGTCTAACTACCGATTGTATTTGGGTGAGCTGGTTTATGTTAGGTGCAAGTACAACTGAAATAGTCCACATCTATGGAGTGCATGTTGCAAATTCGCTGCACCCAGTTAAACAGAGAAAATAAGAAGAGTCACTGAAAACAAGTAACATGGTTAACCTGCGCAAGCTCTAAATTACACGCACACCTGGCCAAAATCGTCTGTCTGTTGTAAGATTAAAAGTGGCTAAAAACACAGCAAAGAAATGCAGCAATGATTTCATCTACTTAACACAGAAACCACTTGAAAAGCAGTATAAAAAGAAAACTCGATTCATTTAATAGTTGTAGCTTTAAATTCAGAGAAAAACAGTAAAAATGCAGAAAAATGACAGAACCCACCCAAAACTGATTTAAATAGCTAGGCACAATACAGAACCATTTTGAAAAGTAGTGCAAACATTGAAACACCTACAATTAATTGCTGACACTTCAGATTCAGACAAAACGCAATAAATACTGAAAAATGACAGAAACTACTCAAAAATGATTTAAACATGTAAGTAACTTTAAGTACTGTAGAATGAATCAAGTTCTCATTCCTTGATGCAAAATGAAGTTAGAGTGCCACTTTGTTTGGTTTTAGCTTGTACTCAGAAGCTTCCAGGAGTCTTAGAATAAGACAACAATGGCTAACTGTGCTCATGCAGTATAAATTAGTAGGAAAATGAGAGAGCGAGAGACTGTAAAAGCCAGCTAAAGCTCTAAGCAATAGTGCTTATCTTCCCAGAACTGCAACAATCACCCCCATTCTTACCAGGTTTAACCACCACAAACTTTAAATGACGCACAGCAGGGCAAAACTGGCTGCTTGCTCCAACTTTGAAAAGTGATTAAAAAGCGCAGCAATTAAATGCAACAATATTATTTCCAGTTAACAATACAGAAGCCACTTGAGAAGCAATGCAAACTGTAAAACCAATTCAGTGAATAGCTGTAGCTTAAAAATCATAGGGGAAAAACAGTAACAGTGCAGAAGCTTGACAGAAGCTACTCATAACTGATTTAAATAGCTCAGCATAGTAGAAAACCATCTTGAAAAGCAGGGCAGAAAATAAAATGCCATAAATTAGTAACTGTCACATCAGAGAAAACACAGTAAAATATAGAAAAAATTACAGGAACCACTCCTAATTGGTTTAAATAGCTAACTGACTTTAAGTGCAGTAGAATAAAATTCAGTAGGACCTTTCTTTTAGATGTGCTATGAGATATGTTATTGTTCCATAAATGCTATACTAGACATGACTACTGCTCCAGTGAGGCTAGCAGGTAGACCTGAATGCTGACGGTCAGAATATCCAGTCTACATCCGTGTGCTGTGACGTATGGCTAATACATTTGTGTGTGTGTTCTTTTTCACTCCTTTTGTATCCCTTCTTCAGTAGAATGGAAGTGTATATGGTGTCAATTGGTGATATTTAACATTTTCAATTAGTTAAAAGAGTTTTCTGAGCAGCTAGCTGTTAACACAAACATTTTAAGAGCCAGGTGGGGCATCTGTCTAACTCTACACTGGTTGTATGAAGGTAAAGCAGTGCTGATCCACCAGAGTATGAATCACATTATTGCAATGAATATTTCTATCTGACCTACGTTCTAAAAATTGTTCTGGGAAATACCATGGGACCCATCAGGCATTTATTAATTAAACAATACTTTGTGACAGAATGACAGATATTTACTTTGAAAATGAGCTGATTAGGTAGATAGTTCTGTAAATATTTTCACAGCACTGCTCATATTGACATTTTACTGATCTTGTACAAATTAAAATTGACAAGAGTATCTGAGTGGCTTATTTTTTAGTTTGATTAACTGTCAGCTTGATCTTTACCTTTAGCTAGGTATTTGAAATTTGTTTACTTGTAGCATACAGCTAATGATTTTATCCTGCAGGCCTTTTCTTGCTAAAATGAACACTGAAATTCAGTTAATAAGTACAGTGCCTAGAAATAAGCAATCAAGTAAGAGTTGAGCTGAGATGAAAATAAATCCGTTTTGTCTTGCTTGTATTTGCTTTAATTTGATGATCTGCTTTAAAACGACTGTCTTATTTGTATCAGCATTCTCAGGTGAAATAAATGTTTTGGGGACAACTGGTAGTTAAAACTGGCAAATGTTTTGAGCTACTTTTATATCTTTTGCTTTGAATGACAGTTTATTGATTAGAAAGGGAGTTTAAAATGTCATGTCATATCTTCTTGCTATATCTTTTGAAATAAGTATACATCACAGATAAGCCATATAGGTGAGCAAATTATATTACCACAGAACTATGAAAAACCAGATGTGCTGTTAAGATCAAATGTCCTTATGTACTCTGCTTTATTGTAATGTAAACTTGACAAGATCCCAGTATATAACCACTGTTGTGCAGAGATTTAGTGTATCAACAGTCCCTTAGAGATCCTGAATGTAACCTTAAGTATCAAGGCACAGATATCCATTAATCGATGATCAACTGTTTTCTGCTTATTTCATGTTGTTGGACATACTTTAAAGTTTTACCATGTCTTTTCCCAAAATGCATTTTGTGGAAAATTGAGTATTTTCATTAATTAATTTTTCTACACATACTTTTTTGTTTTTCTAGTTAATGTAGTCTACATTCTAAATATTATGAAAAAAGTGCATTGACAAATAAAAACACAACTTATATTTTTTCTCGGTTTTTATTTTCACAGCCTTCATTTAGACAGTAGTCATCTTTCAGTTTGTTGCAAAAGGGATTTATTGTCTAAAAAAGGAAGAGGGCAGAAGAATTAAGCAGACACTACAGATGCAGCATTCAGTAGATGGCAAATGATACGTGTAGAATTTCAGGAGACTGGTATAGGAGAAAGGAGCAGAGAACTAGTAAGCAAATAATGGATAAGGAAATGAGATGTTTGGCTGGAATAAGAAACATCCTTTTTATTTGGCAGTAATAAGAAATGTCCTTTTCACTTGGTATTTTCAGAGGCAGAATCCTTTCATAATCCACCAGTTTCCTAAACCGGTTTACTATTAAAATTTCGAATGGCACTCCGTCGACTGTGCTATAGTCGGCAACGGAAGTTCGAAAACATCGAATGTCGAAGTCAAAAAATCAATCTAGGAACGGTTTTAACATGGGTTGAGGTAGGTGTTCAGTATTATTCTGAACTACAAACATCTCCCCTACCTCGACCCATGTTAAAACCCATTCCTAGGGTTTTTTTGACTTTGCAATTATCAGTTTCGAACTTCCGTGTTCGACTATAGTACAGTTGATGGAGTGCCGTTCGAAATTTTAATAGTAAACCCCTAAACCACTTATCCTGATCAGGTCACAGGAGTGGCAAGCTGAACAGGGCAGGACTGACCGAAGCTCATTTATTGTGATCATTAGACACTCCCAGGCAGGCTAACATACTTTTTCCTCTAGTGTGGTCTGGGACTTCCATGCAGCCTCTTCCCAGTGAACCCCACCTGGTACATCTCCAGTGAGTGGTACAAAGGAGCATCTTCAGTAGGTGCCCAACCACCTTAGGGGACTCCTACCAACTTGTAGGAGCAACAGCTCCACTTTAAAATCCTCCTGGATTGCTGAGCTTTTTATTCATTCATGGTGTCGGAACCCAGCAACACTGTAAAGAAACCTCATTTCTTTCAGTTGCATATGCAGTCTTGTCCATTTATCACTAACCAGCAGTAGTAACAGTAAATGAAGAAGAGAATACACAGACAGTGGTAAACTGAGACCTTCATTCTTCAACTCTAATTTCAGTTGTTCACCTCATTCTAGTTCCATACTTACAATACTACTAATACTGAATCCATCTGCTGGGCAGATGAGTAATCTCCTGATCTTCCCTACCCAAGACCCCAAGATGCATAAATGCCTGTACCTGGAAGAGTTGTGTACTTCTCAGCTCTTGGAGAAAGCCACTATTTTCTGGAATAAAAGTATGACCTCTCATTTGTATGTCTTACTTTCATTCCAGCTACTTCACACTCAGCAGCAAATGACTCCAGTGTATGCTGGAGTGAAGCTAAGAGGATGGCAGCATCATCTTCAACACCATCATTTATTTTTCCATATTTCTACGTAGGGTCAGGGTATCATGTCAACT